>NW_026652283.1:105141554-105297589 GCF_009828535.3 Hylobates moloch
TACTGTAGCCTTGTAGTATAGTTTGAAGTCAGGAAGCATGATGCCTCCAGCTTTGTTCTTTTGGCTTAGTATTGACTTGGTGATGCGGACTCTTTTTTGGTTCCATATGAACTTTAAAGTAGTTTTTTCCAATTCTGTGAAGAAAGGCATTGGTAGCTTGATGGGGATGGCATTGAATCTATAAATTACCTTGGGCAGTATGGCCATTTTCACGATATTGATTCTTCCAACCCATGAGCATGGAATGTTCTTCCATTTGTTTGTATCCTCTTTTATTTCATTGAGCAGTGGTTTGTAGTTCTCCTTGAAGAGGTCCTTCACATCCCTTGTAAGTTGGATTCCTAGGTATTTTATTCTCTTTGAAGCAATTGTGAATGGGAGTTCCCTCATGATTTGGCTCTCTGTTTGTCTGTGATTGGTGTACAAGAATGCTTGTGATTTTTGTACATTGATTTTGTATCCTGAGACTTTGCTGAAGTTGCTAATCAGCTTAAGGAGATTTTGGGCTGAAACAATGGGGTTTTCTAGATATACAATCATGTCATCTGCAAACAGGGACAATTTGACTTCCTCTTTTCTTAATTGAATACTCTTTATTTCCTTCTCCTGCCTGATTGCCCTGGCTAGAACTTCCAGCACTATGTTGAATAGGAGTGGTGAGAGAGGGCATCCCTGTCTTGTGCGTTTTCAAAGGGAATGCTTCCACTTTTTGCCCATTCAGAATGATATTGGCTGTGGGTTTTTCATAGATAGCTCTTATTATTTTGAGATACATCCCATTAATACCTAATTTATTGAGAGTTTTTAGCATGAAGGGTTGTTGACTTTTGTCAAAGGCCTTTTCAGCATCTACTGAGATAATCATGTGATTTTTGTCTTTGGTTCTGTTTATATGCTGGATTACATTTATTGATTTGCGTATGTTGAACCAGCCTTGCATCCCAGGGATGAAGCCCACTTGATCATGGTGTATAAGCTTTTTGATGTGCTGCTGGATTCGGTTTGCCAGTATTTTATTGAGGATTTTGCATCAATGTTCATCAAGGATATTGGTCTGAAATTCTCTTTTTTGGTTGTGTCTCTGCCTGGCTTTGGTATCAGGACAATACTGGCCTCATAAAATGAGTTAGGGAGGATTCCCTCTTTTTCTATCGATTGGAATAGTTTCAGAAGGAATGGTACCAGTTCCTCCTTGTACCTCTGGTAGAATTCGGCTGTGAATCCATCAGGTCCTGGACTCCTTTTGGTTGGTAAGCTATTGATTATTGCCACAATTTCAGAGCCTGTTATTGGTCTATTCAGAGATTCAACTTCTTCCTGGTTTAGTCTTGGGAGGGTGTATTTGTCTAATAATTTATCCATTTCTTCTAGATTTTCTAGTTTATTTGCGTAGAAGTGTTTGTAGTATTTTCTGATGGTAGATTGTATTTCTGTGGGATCGGTGGTGATATCCCCTTTTTCATTTTTTATTGCATCTATTTGATTCTTCTCTCTTTTCTTCTTTATTAGTCTTGCTAGCGGTCTATCAATTTTGTTCATCTGTTCAAAAAACCAGCTCCTGGATTCATTAATTTTTTGAAGGGTTTTTTGTGTCTCTATTTCCTTCAGTTCTGCTCTGATTTTAGTTATTTCTAGCCTTCTGCTAGCTTTTGAATGTGTTTGCTCTTGCTTTTCTAGTTCTTTTAATTGTGATGTTAGGGTGTCAATTTTGGATCTTTCCTGCTTTCTCTTGTGGGCATTTAGTGCTATAAATTTCCCTCTACACACTGCTTTGAATGTGTCCCAGAGATTCTGGTATGTTGTGTCTTTGTTCTCATTGGTTTCAAAGAACATCTTTATTTCTGCCTTCATTTCATTATGTACCCAGTAGTCATTCAGGAGCAGTTTGTTCAGTCTCCATGCGGTTGAGCGGTTTTGAGTGAGTCTCTTAATCCTGAGTTCTAGTTTGATTGCACTGTGGTCTGAGAGACAGTTTGTTATAATTTCTGTTCTTTTACATTTGCTGAGGAGAGCTTTACTTCTAACTATGTGTTCAATTTTGGAATAGGTGTGGTGTGGTGCTGAAAAAAATGTATATTCTGTTGATTTGGGGTGGAAAGTTCTGTAGGTGTCTGTTAGGTCCACTTTGTGCAGAGCTGAGTTCAATTCCTTGTTAACTTTCTGTCTCGTTGATCTGTCTAATGTTGACAGTGGGGTGTTAAAATCTCCCATTATCATTGTGTGGGAGTTTAAGTCCCTTTGTAGGTCACTCAGGACTTGCTTTATGAATCTGGGTGCTCCTGTGTTGGGTGCATATATATTTAGGATAGTTAGCTCTTCTTGTTGAATTGATCCCTTTACCATTATGTGATGGCCTTCTTTGTCTCTTTTGATCTTTGTTGGTTTAAAGTCTATTTTATCAGAGACTACGATTGCAACCCCTGCCTTTTTTTGTTTTCCATTTGCCTGATAGATCTTCCTCCATCCCTTTATTTTGAGTCTATGTGTGTCTCTGCACGTGAGATGGGTTTCCTGAATACAGCACACTGATGGGTCTTGACTCCTTATCCAATTTGCCAGTCTGTGTCTTTTAATTGGAGCATTTAGCCCATTTACATTTAAAGTTAATATTGTTATGTGTGAATTTGATCCTGTCATTATGATGTTGGTTATTTTGCTCGTTAGTTGATGCAGTTTCTTCCTACCCTCGATGGTCTTTACAATTTGGCATGTTTTTGCAGTGGCTGGTACCGGTTGTTCCTTTCCATGTTTAGTGCTTCCTTCAGGAGCTCTTTTAGGGCAGGCCTGGTGGTGACAAAATCACTCAGCATTTGCTTATCTATAAAGTATTTTATTTCTCCTTCACTTATGAAGCTTAGTTTGGCTGGATATGAAATTCTGGGTTGAAAATTCTTTTCTTTAAGAATGTTCAATATCGGCCCCCACTCTCTTCTGGCTTGTAGAGTTTCTGCCGAGAGATCAGCTGTTAGTCTGATGGGCTTCCCTTTGAGGGTAACCCAACCTTTCTCTCTGGCCGCCCTTAACATTTTTTCCTTCATTTCAACTTTGGTGAAACTGACAATTATGTGTCTTGGAGTTGCTCTTCTCGAGGAGTATCTTTGTGGCGTTCTCTGTATTTCCTGAATCTGAATGTTGGCCTGCCTTGCTAGATTGGGGAAGTTCTCCTGGATAATATCCAGAAGAGTGTTTTCCAACTTGGTTCCATTCTCCCCGTCACTTTGAGGTACACCAATGAGACGTAGGTTTGGTCTTTTCACATAGTCCCATGTTTCTTGGAGGCTTTGTTCATTTCTTTTTATTCTTTTTTCTCTAAACTTCCCTTCTCACTTCATTTCATTCATTTCATCTTCCATCACTGATACCCTTTCTTCCAGTTGATCGCATTGGCTACCGAGGCTTCTGCAGTCTTCATGTAGTTCTCGAAACTTGGCTTTCAGCTCCATCAGCTCCTTTAAGCCCTTCTCTGCATTGATTATTCTAGTTATCCATTCGTCTAACTTTTTTTCAAAGTTTTTAACTTCTTTGCCATTGTTTTGAATTTCCTCCCATAGCTCGGAGTAGTTTGATCGTCTGAAGCCTTCTTCTCTCGACTCGTCAAAGTCATTCTCCGTCCAGCTTTGTTCCACTGCTGGTGAGGAACCGCGTTCCTTTGGAGGAGGAGAGGTGCTCTGCTTTTTAGAGTTTCCAGTTTTTCTGCTCTGTTTTTTCCCCATCTTTGTGGTTTTATCTACTTTTGGTCTTTGATGATGGTGATGTACAGATGGGTTTTTGGTGTAGATGTCCTTTCTGTTTGTTAGTTTTCCTTCTACCAGACAGGACCCTCAGCTGCAGGTCTGTTGGAGTTTGCTATAGGTCCACTCCAGACCCTGTTTGGCTGGGTGTCAGCAGCGGTGGCTGCAGAACAGTGGATTTTCATGATACCGCAAATTCAGCTGTCCGATAGTTCCTCTGGAAGTTTTGTCTCAGAGGAGTACCTGGCCGCGTGAGGTGTCAGTCTGTCCCTACTGGGGGGTGCCTCCCAGTTAGGCTGCTCGGGGGTCAGGGACCCACTTTAGGAGGCAGTCTGCCCATTCTCAGATCTCCAGCTGCATGCTGGGAAAACCACTACTCTCTTCAAAGCTGTCAGACAGGGACATTTAAGTCTGCAGAGGTTCCTGCTGACTTTTTGTTTGTCTGTGCCCTGCCCCCAGAGGTGGAGCCTACAGAGGCAGGCAGGCCTCCTTGAGCTGTGGTGGGCTCCACCCAGTTCGAGCTTCCTGGCTGCTTTGTTTACCTAAGCAAGCCTGGGCAATGCCGGCCCCCCTCCCCCAGCCTCACTGCCGCCTTGCAGTTTGATCTCAGACTGCTGTGCTAGCAATCAGTGAGACTCCGTGCGCATAGGACCCTCCGAGCCAGGAGCAGGACACAATCTCCTGGTGTGCCGTTTTCCAAGCCCGTTGGAAAAGCGCAGTATTAGGGTGGGACTGACCCGATTTTCCAGGTGCCATCTGTTACCCCTTTCTTTGACTAGGAAAGGGAACTCCCTGACCCCTTGTGCTTCCCGAGTGAGGCAATGCCTTGCCCTGCTTCGGCTCGCGCACAGTGCGCTGCACCGACTGTCCTGCACCCACTGTTTGGCACTCCCTAGTGAGATGAACCCCGTACCTCAAATGGAAATGCAGAAATCACCCGTCTTCTGTGTTGCTCAGGCTGGGAGCTGTAGACCAGAGCTGTTCCTATTTGGCCATCTTGGCTCCACCCCTACCCTAAGTCTTAAAATGTTAATTTTATCACATTTGCTTTAATCTTCTTTCTCTCTCTTTCCATCTCTATCTAATTTTTATTTCAAACCATTTACAAATAAATTGTAAATATGGTTCCATAGCATTTTTGGTCATACAGAAGCTTTTAGTTTATATAGAGTGAGTTCTATTGAGGTGTCATTTATGATTTATTTCTTTGTTGTCAAGCTTAATAATATCTTCTGATGATTACTTAGGGACAGACCTCAATGTGCTCTTTGGAATGTGTTAGCACTTTTATTTCAACATGTAGTTCTTTTTAATTAGACGCAGGAATGACTTGCTTAAGGTTGAAGATTTTTCTCTCTCATATTTACCTTTAACTCTTGCATTCTTACCTTTGTGCACCAAACACTCACACAAAGTCGTGAGCCTTTGAGGCAAGGGAGAGGCAAACCTGATTGGTGGAGGTCCTTCTGTCCCTTCTCCCAAAGTCAGGACAGCCAATCCCCAGGACTTCGGACTGATTACGGGTATAGATGAAGTAATAACAGAAGCCAAAGGATAGCAGCAATGCAGAATGCCAACATGACCCTCAGCTCCCCTTCCCACAGTGCCATAGAGCTGGGAGGCTTTAGATAGATGGACACACTCCTGGCATAGCCATTCTGAAGAGAAATCTGGAGGTTTATTGCACTTTCTCCTGAATTCCTGTCTCCCCACATGTGGCCAAAAATAAAACGTGGCCTTGGATTCCATACAGCCATCTATACGCATTACAAATGTTGCCATGAATAGTTTGGCAGAAAGAAAAATAGCCCAAATAGCTAGCTCTACTTTTGGCTAAGCTTTGATTTTATTTCTTGGGTATTTAACCACACAATGTGATGGGGGCCTTTTTGCTCCTCCGTCTGCATGCTGTCACTTCTAAAAGAAATAAAAATCTCACTGCAAGTAGGTTAGAAAGGAAGCATCTGTCTTCCCCCAAATTCCTTGAGGGCAGAAGGGAGGCTATTACACACATCACACAGAAAGTCTTTAAATTCATGCTCAGACATCTCTCCCACAGATCCATTCCTCACAGGAACTGCTGAAACCTCACATCCTCTTCTCTCTCTCTCCCCAGAGGCTAAAACCCTGATGAGTCTGCTGTACACACTGCCTCCTCTCCCCGCTGCAGTCAGGAATCTGGACCCTTCTCTCCCCTCCCTCTTCTCCCCACTACTACCTCCACCTTCAAGATTGTGAGCCTCTTCTCTCCACTTCCTCGATATGTATTTCCTTTTAAAACCCCACTCATCAAAATAAACAGATCTTCCTTGTGACCTCACTTACCTTGGAAAGCAAAGGAAGGGAAAACCGTAAATATTTGTCATCTTACTTTTTTTTCCTGTCACACACAAATTGGTAGAAGAGGATGAAAATCACTCCATGGCTTCCATCCAGACTAGGGAAGACAGGAGACCAGCACCTCAGTTCACAAGTTTTTCCAGTTTCTACCATAATAAGGGGCAAATCAAGAGACCACCAGGAAGAATTTCTGTGCTGCTAACACATCACCTTTTTCTTTAAAACAAGAGCAAATGCTCCTTTTTTCCTCATGAAACAAAGAACGGTAACTCTTCTTGTGGTAAGACTGGGTAAAAGATGCCCTATAGGCTACCTGAAGAAAGACTGGTCCTCCTGTTCTCTGACTGTCTCTGTCCTCCTCTCATCCCTCCTCTTTAACTTCCTGAGCTTCTCTTGGAAGAGAAGCTCACTACAGAAAAGTAGGGAGCTTTCTGAAAGAGAACAGATTAACAAAATCTCACCAAATCCAGTCAGACTAGGGAAAACCTTCCCTCAAATCTCCTAGCAACTCTTAGACAATTACTTCTAGAACAACTTCAGTTTCCAAATTTGAGCAGCTAGGTAATCAGGAAGTTGAAATGTCAAAAGGACAAGACTTTATAGAGAGTAGAAGATGGGAGCAGAAGAGTGAAAAGAAATTCTTTCTCAGCAACTCCTGTATTCTTCCTAGAAGTCACCCTTTACAGAAGGTACCCTTCCTAGAAGGCACCCTTTACAAAGCTGGCTTCTTCTCGTACCCCAACCACAATCATCATCACACAAACCTCCACTATGATCACTGCCTCCCACATCATCATCCCCATTATCCCCACCGTCACCACTCTGATAACTCATCTCAGTCTCCTGCAAGCCCTGCTGTAACCAAGAGCTGTCCAGTACATCTCTACCTAATTTTTTTCCTAACAGTCACAAATAACAACTATAACTTAAGAAGGTTCTGTTATGTGGGGATGTATCTTCCTCTCTAGTCTCCTAAATGCCACTAAAGTCCACAGCAGTTACACATATATAGGTGCAAACCTCTTCAAAAGAAAACAATTTTCCCAACCAGAATTTGGTTTCTAATGACTATATGGTGTTATTTTGTTTGCAGTGAGCAAAGAGTTTTTTATATGGCACCACCACCTGCCACCATTGCCATCTGAAAAGTCCCAGGCGCTTGTGTTATCCATCTTTGCTTTTCTTTCAAGTCTTGGCTATGATGACATTCTCGCTCTGGAATTTGGCTGTGTTGTAAAAAGGAAACTAGTGTGGAATGCCAGTTCCCCAAGCCTGCAGAGTGCAGATGCTTTCTTGTCTTGGTTCTGTAACTGAACTGAGTCATTTTCTCTAAGCCATAGTTCACACATATGAATACTTCAGGCCCACACAGACTGTTGATATTGGACACATTCCAAAATTGGGAAATGTGGGTTAAAGGCTTCAAAGGCTCTTTGGAAGAGGACCTAAGTTTGTCCTGCTCAAACTTGGCTGCGTATTAGAATCCCTGTGGGAGCTTTCTTTTTGAGACAGGGTCTCACTCTCTGGCCCAGGCTGGAGTGTGGTGGCATGATCTTGGCTCACTGCAACCTCCACCTTCCAGGCTCATGTGATTCCCCCATCTCAGCCTCCCAAGTAGCTGGGACTACAGGAACTCACCACCACACCTAGCTAATTTTTGTATTTTTTGTAGAGTTGGGGTCTTGCCATGTTGCCCAGGCTGGTCTCGAACTCCTGGGCTCAGCTGATCCATCCCCCTTAGCCTCCCAAAGTGCTGGGATTATAGGCATGAGCCACCACACCTGGCCACTCTAGGAGCTTTTTAAAGTCCTGATGTCCATGCCATCCTAGACCAGTTTAATAGTAATCTCCAGGTGGGGGCCCAAGACTCAGCATTCTTTTAAAACTGTCCAGGTAATTCTAAAGTACAACCCGGTGGGACACAGTGGTTCTCAACCCTGCTGCCTATTACAGGTCAACTGGGGATCTGTTAAAAAATACCAGTGTCTGTGCCCCACCCCTAGAGATTCCAATAAATTGGTCTAAGGTGAAACCTCTGGTAGCTGTGTTTTTTTAACTCCTCAAGTGATTCTGCTATGCATCTGGTGTTAAGAAAAGAGCTGTTGTTCTCAAACTTGGTGGTGGGATCAGAATCACTGGGAAGTTTAGCTTAAAAAGAAAAAAGTTCTAGCCAACCATCTTACCTAATGACAAGTGCCTTGGCTTTTCTTGTGCCTAATTAGCTCTCCAGGTGATTCTGATGCACACAGAAGTTCGAGAATCACTGATGTAGAGGGTTTTGTTCTTTTCCACAGAAAATGTTAGTTTGGCCATCTGAGTACCTACAAAAAAATCTAAAATATTACCCTTTAATCTAGGCGTAACCTGACCTAGGGTGGGCAAATTGAAATGTAATTAGTGATGCTCTACTCCTGATGACTGTGTAGGTGTCTATTGTTACTTTTGCCCACAAATGACAAACTCATGGTTCCTGAAACCATGCATTTGACCAGTGAACATCAGCATCTTCACTCATCCAAATGGCTCATCAGAACAACAAACTCTCCAGCTCAAATGATCACAAAGTCCCTCAGGCCTACTCTCCAAGGCCAGCATTTTTCACTGAAGAAATGGAACAGTCATGAGAAAACTTGTTTCTCTGTCCCACAAATGATTTTGTAGGCATCGAGCTTAAAATCCTATATTTTGGTTTTGTTTTTGTTTTTTTGAGACAGGGTCTCACACTCTGTCACCCAGGCTGGAGTGCAGTGGTGTGATCACAGCTCACTGCCATGGAGACAGTGACCTCCTCCTCCCGAGGAGACCTCCCAGACTCAGCTAATCCTCCCACCTTAGCCTTGTGAGTAGCTGGAATCACTGGCACACACCACCACACTCAGCTAAATTTTTTTATTATTATTATTTTTTGCAGAGACAGGGTCTCACCATGTTGACCAGGCTGGTCTTAAACTCCTGGGCTCAAGCAATCTGCCCACTTCGGCCTCTCAAGGTGCTGGAATTACAGGCATGAGCCACCACGCCCGAGCTTAGAATGCTATCCTATGCTGCGTTAATGTGTTGTTTTTAGATGTGTGGTGCTTTTGGTTATGGGAAGAGGTATTTATATACTTATTATTTTTAATTTTTTAAATAAATGAAAGGACTTCCATTTTGGGGTCTGAAGAGAATATAGCAATCTGGTGAGCAGTCCCCATAGGGTTATTGTTCTCAGCCTGATCTACATGTTTAACTCACTTGGGGAAATCTTAAAAATCCCAATGCTGAAAATGCTGAACTTTTCTCAAAGAATTGTGGTGAGGATGTAAGATTTATAAAATCACTTAACAAAGAGTATGGAGCACTGGGGCACAACATACGACAGCCATTATGAGGGAGTACCTGGCACATAGTAGCTACTCACTAACTTAATTTACTGTGGAGAAAACAGCCAACAGAATTATGATCCTACAATGGAAAAAAAACAAAACAAATGTAAATGAGTGTTTGTACTTTTTTAAGAAGTTTGTTTTGCAGCTAACCTTAAATGTCTATAGCTTTGCTTAGCCCATTCCCATAATTCATGTCTTCTCACCAGTGTCACATTCAAATTTAGCACCCTAGCTAGAATTTCTAAAAGAATTTTCTGTACAGCTAAGGACTTTTCTTTTTTAAAAAAAAATAAGAGACAAAAAATTTAATTGTTATTCTTTATTACTTTATGGAAAGTTTTTTTTTTTTTTTTTTTTTTTTTTTTGAGACAGAGTCTTACTGTGTTGCCCAGGCTGGAGTGCAGCGGCACAGTCTCAGCTCACTGCAAGCTCTGCCTCCTGGGTTCAAGCCATTCTCCTGCCTCAGCCTCCCAAGTAGCTGGGATTACAGGCGCCCGCCACCATGCCCGGCTAATTTTTTTGTATTTTTTAGTAGAGACGAGGTTTCACGGTGTTAGCCAGGATGGTCTCGATCTCCTGACCTCATGATCCGCGTGCCTCAGCCTCCCAAAGTGCTGGGACTACAGGCGTGAGCCACAGCGTCCGGCCAGGAAAGATATTTTTAATGAAGCAGTAATCTAAACATAAGATTTAAAGCAAACAATTCAGGCAAAAGGAAGTAGATAGTTTTTCATACAATCTCTTCCTTTCTGCAATCCCTGATAACATAAGCATCTTTAAACATTTGTTGCTATGATTATTATTGTTGCTTAACTTTTTAACAGGCATCAGTTCCTAGGCCAGCCAAGGCAAGAGACCACACCACACAGTGTTTTCCTGAATGCCCAGCATCCTACAGGATGTAGGACTTAGCATGATGCAATCACATCATGTAGGAAGTCATAGCAGAAAATGGGAGGGGAAACATACCTTCCCACTACTGCCAATAAAAAAGTGTTTAAAAGCACTGGCTTCCCATAATTCAATTTCATTTTACTTGCATGGTGTCAAATTGTGATTTTCAACATTTTTTTTTTTTTGCCAAGATCCTCTTATTTTCTTCCAACACATACCTCCCTTGAACCCCGTGCTTTCAAACATTTTACCTGCCAAACCGCTTTTATGAAGTAATAGCATTCATTGACTGGTTTTTAATCATCAAAGACATATTTAGTTACTAATCTGATGTTTTCAATGAGCAGGATGAAATGATCAATGTTCCCACACTATACAGCTGTATAGAAAAATTTCCATATCTTTTTCAAAAATCTGAAGGCATTTTTCATGGAAGTGTCACAGACTGCCTCATATTATTGTACAACTTCCCTTGGGCCTTTTCAAACTTTTTAAATGGCTCATAGTTTCCTCTAACACTGCTTTTATAGACCTCAGGTTAGAGATATTTGAATAAGAAAATTCTTATTTTCTTATATTATAAGAATTTCTTAATTTCTTAATTATAAGAATTTCTTATAATTCTTATAATATTTATTATTTTAATATTATAAGAGTGTAATTCCTACTTGGGGTTGAGAAAATTGGGGTACAAGGACTATGGAACCATAAATGAAGCCATCAGAATACCAATTACTGCTGGCATTACCTTTCATCAAAAAAGTCTTTCAGTATTATTATCAAATCATTCTTCAAAGATGTCTATGTAAATGAATATAAAATAGCCCATCAAACTCAGTAATGCATAATGAAAATATTCATGAGACGTTTAATCATTTAACACCATGCTCTAAATTAGATTAAGAAATTATTGGGACAAATTAGAACATTTGTAAATTCTTTAACTTTCTCAACAGAAAATTCGAATACAATTTAACATTTTTTGAGCATCTCAGATATTACATACTAAACATATAAACGTGACTGAGCAATAGTTCTTGCCTTTGAGAAGCTCATAGTCAAGAGATCACAGTTTCTAAACACAGCAATTCATTTTTTTTTTTTTTTGAGGCAGAGTCTCGCTCCATCGCCCAGGCTGGAGCGCAGTGGCACAATCTCGGCTCACTGCAAGCTCCGCCTCCCAGGTTCATGCCATTCTCCTGCCTCAGCCTCCCCAGTAGGTGGGACTACAGGTGCCCGCCACCATGCCCGGCTAATTTTTTGTATTTTTTTTGAGTAGAGACGGGGTTTCACCGTGTTAGCCAGGATGGTCTCGATCTCCTGACCTCATGATCTGCCTGCCTCAGCCTCCCAAAGTGCTGGGGTTACAGGCGTGAGCCACTGCTCCCGGCCAGCAATTCATATTTTTAACATCTGACAAGACTCATGGAAGTTCAGCATTGGAAGGAATCTTAGAGACCATCTAGTTCAATGCCATGAAATTACAGGTGGAGAAACAAAGCCCATTAACTTAAAGTAATAAATGTGTGGCCCTGCAGCAGTGCATCATACAGACGATTCAGTTGTTTGCCTTCACACTTCTCACACCTTAAGCTTCCATTGACTCTGATTGGATTTTAAAAATATTGAATGATATAAAAGATAGCCAAGCTATTTGGAATTGTAAAGCATCTATTAGCAAAATAATGCTCTCAGCTGCAATAAATGAACCCCAAAATCTCAGTGACTTAGTACAACAGAATTTTATTTCTAACTCATGTTAAGTCTAGTACCACATGTTCTTGGTTGGCAGGTGACACTTGTCAAGGTCATTTATGGACCCAGGTTCTTTCCTTCTTACATCCCCATCTACCTCTAGGACTTCAGAATTTTCCCCACTAAACAGAAGGTGAGAGAAAGACAATGAAACAAAACACGTAAGAGATGTTTCACAGGCCAGACCTGGAAATAGTGCCCAATGCTTTCATTCATTCTATTGGCTAGACCTCAGTCACATGGCCATGTCTCACTGCAAGGGAGCTGGGAAATGCAGTCTAGCTGTGTGCCCAGGAAGTTAGGAGTATGCAGATTTTGATGATGAGTCTGTGTCATAAAGGGCTATACAAATGCATAATAACATTATGGAGGTCAGTTCGGGAAGGGCTTGATCTTTCTAGTGAAGTCATCTTTTTATTTAAAAAGTGTCTGTTTCAGTCCTCTGACCCTATTCCAGGTATTATCAACATCTCTAGACAGGGCTAGGATGGTCTGTTTTACCCACCTTTCCTGGTTGCTGTTGGAGTTGGCATGGAGTAGTGGAAAGAAAACAGACTTTGAAATCATGTGTCCTTGGGTTCAAATCCCCAGTTTTCCACTAAGTAAACTTGTGACTTGGAGCAAGTTGCTTAAGCCTCAATTTTCTCCTTGTAAAATGGGGGCAGATAGCATCCTAGAGTTGTGGTGTGAATTAATTAAATCATTTAGTAAACACTTATTGAGAGCCTACTACATATCAAGTCCTATGGTATACTCTGGGGAAATAGCAGAGATTTTTTTTAAAGGCACAGAGCCTAGATTAACAAATGATGTATATACAGTTATTGTCATGAGAAAGCACTCAGTAAATGTTAGTGCTCTTGCTTTTTTGGCCCTCTATAGCTAAGCTGTGAAGATATGTTCATCCCTAGAAATTCTAGATAGAATAAACTAGTGAACGATGGATCCGTAAGATGGATAGGTCAAGTGGAAAACGTTTCAAATGTTTCCGTTGTTCCTGTTGTTTGAAATTGATTTGATGGGGTGAGAATATTTATGTCTATGAAGCATGTTTAATTTGCAAAGGCACAAAACATAATGATTTGAGCTGCAAACAAATACTTGTTCAGTCCCAACAAGAGTAAACAGAGAAACATCAAAGTGGAGAGCTCTCTTCAAGACTGGTGGCCTTTCCATTGCTAAGCCTCCTTTACATATGAGAGGAGGAGGGTCTTCAGAGATGGTGAGTGGCTTCCTGAGGACCAGAAGGGCAGTGAATTTGCAGCAGCCCCTCCTACTCACTGACAGATCAAAAGGGGCATGCAAGGTCCCCAAGAGAAGGAGGATAACACTATGTCGGCATCTCAGCCACTGCTGCAGCCTCGGTCTTTGAGATTCAGAGACTGGTGAGGGTTTTTGCCTGAGGAAACTGTCACCTTCGGTGCTCCTCGACTCCTTGTCTCTCAGCTTTTCTTTTATTGTTTCCTATAATTTCCAAATAGAGAAGAGGACCTTAATATTTGTTTTGTTTGATAGCCTGCCTATTTTTTACTCTTTTGCATCATGCTTTCCAGGAAGCTGTTTTATTTCTCTTTACTTCTATCTTTTTACCTTAAATGCAGAATAGTCTGGGGGAGAAAAGGGGCACATAATGAGGATGATGGGTCTTCAAACCAAAGTACATACCATCTCGACTCCAGCTAGCCCTGCATCAGCCATTTTATATGCCCTAAACCACAGCTGCATTGCTGACCCCTAATGCCACAGAATAGCTAAAGGCACAGGCTTTGTCACATCCACCTCAAGTCCATTGTGGCTCTACCTCTTCAGCTGTGACCTTGGGCAAGTTGCTTTCCCTTTCTTAATACTCAGTTTCTTTACCTGTGAAATGGAGATGATCATTACTTATGTCAATATTCATGTGAGGGTCAAAAGAAATAACGGAATGTGCATAGCATCATGGCTAGAATGTAGGTAGTGAGCCTCTAATAATAAATGACAGGTGCCATCATCATAGTCCCCCACAGTGACCATATCTGCAGGCCAAATGCACCAACCTTGCCAGGAAAGCTGTGATGGGAACAAATGCAGCTGTCTTGTTATCTTGCTTCAAACTTAGAGGATACATTTTATATTCCCCATTAACCAAATGCCATCCAGTTTTCCTGAACAACCCATTCCACAGCTAAACACTAAAGAGTCACAGGTTTGGCTCAGAAATGAGTCTTCCAGTCGCACTTAGCAGGCCTGATCCTTGAGAATTCCCCATTAATTTTTTAAATCCCTTTAGAATGTTTGTGCTGAGGACACCACTGAAAGTCCATGACTAAATCTCCCGGATCCTTTGCTAGGGCCTCCCTCCACAATACATCTGATTATATTGTCTTCTCCTTTCCAGATAAGGATTTTTCTGAAGATCCTTCTATATGTGGTTCTTCTCTACCCTCTTCTCTTAGGAGAACTGGAAATATTAACCAGGGCTGGGATTAGCCTTCTCTCTGTTTCAGGCAGGGACAGTTCTATCCATGATAAGTTTCCTCTCCTTCCAAAGTACACAGTCCACAGCATGTTTAATTAATAGAGTCCTGGGTGAGATTCCAACTTTCCAAGATTAAGAATGTGCTTTGTTCCTGACCCTGTCAAGCCCCAACCCTTCAAGAATTTTCCATGTGCCACAAATCAACTAAATAAAGGCTTTTGATCTCCACATGCACTGGCCAAGAGGACAAAACCTAAATTGGCTACAGTATGAGGCTCCTGGACCTGGGACAACTTGGCCCAGTCCAGTGATAATTTCACCAAACACACTTCCTAATCAGTTTTCTCTGTTCTTCTCTTCTCTCTCCCAGAAACTCTTGCCATTTAAGGGTCTGGTCTACTTGGCACCGTTACAGTTTTTTGCTACTGTTCTCCACTCCCATTGTTCATGTCATATCATATTGCCAGGGTTGCTCACTCCGCTTAAAGAATGGCATTGTTTGCCACTCCCCAGGGGCACACTGGTTTAGAACATCTGCCAGTTATCTTGGCAAAAGGAATCATCCGAATGTTTTGGCTCAATATTATTTAATCCTAAATAGTCAGCTGCTGCCTTAATCTTGAGGACAAATTAGATACAGAAGACAGAGGAATCCAATAACTGAAATGAGGAGGTCGCTTCATCTAGATGAGGGCTATTTACCTTCACTCTGCTTTCTCCCAGGCTGTCTCAGCACTCCCTGTACTATCTGGAAAGCTGCTGGTGGACGGTTGTGTTCTGTGTCAGCATAATAGCAGGGGATCAAGGCTTGGTTTTGCCTGTAACTCTCCAAGTGGCCTGGATCAAACCATATCACCTTCGTGGATCTCAATTCTCTTTTCCTTTTTTTTTTTTTTTTTTTTTTTTTGAGACGGAGTCATTCTTTGTCACCCAGGCTGGAGTGCAATGGTGCGATCTCAGCTCACTGCAACCTCCGCCTCCCAAGTTCAAGTGATTTTCCTCAGCCTCCCGAGTAGCTGGGATTATAGGCACCCGCCACCAGGCCTGGTTAATTTTTGTTTTGTTTTTTGTTTTGTTTTGTTGTTTTGAGACAGAGTCTAGCTCTGTCACCCAAGCTGGAGTGCAAGGGAGCGATCTCGGCTCACTACAACCTCTGCCTCCCAGGTTCAAGCAATTCTTCTGCCTCAGCCTCCCAAGTAGCTAGGATTGCAGGCACTTGCCACCAAGCCTAGCTAATTTTTTGTATTTTTAGTAGAGATGGGGTTTCATAATGTTGGCCAGGCTGGTCTCGAACTCCTGACTTCATGATCCACCCACCTTGGCCTCCCAAAGTGCTGGGATTACAGGCATGAGCCACCACGCCTGGCCAATTTTTGTATTTTTAGTAGAGACAGGGTTTTACCATGTTGGCCAGGCTGGTCTCTAACTCCTGACCTCGGGTGATCCGCCTGCCTCAGCCTCCCAAACTGCTGGGATTACAGGCATGAGCCACCGTGCCCAGCCTCAATTTCCTTTTCTATAAATAAAGTTGAACTGATGTGGTAATAAGGTCCTTTTTAGCCTGCAACTATTCTCTGAATTTTACTACTCAGAGCCCATTGAACTAGGACCAATTGATCTGGTTAATTTGCCTCCGAAACTGGGCATGGAATATTGCTGCACATCATCTTAGCATACATGTCCCTAGTTGAGGGTCGGAAAAACAAAGAGTCTGAAGAACAAGATAAAGGCTTCATGAAGTCACTCCAGTGTGGCTTAGCCAAGGTAGGATCACTTTGGTTTGGCACCATCATAAGCTGGCAAAAAGAACACAATCTTCAGTTTCCAAGCCTTCTCATTTTAGAAGACATCTCTGCAGTGCATCCCCACTGCTCATTATTTTTTCAAGCTGTGTTTGCTTCACTTGCTTAAGATAAAAGCCTACACAGTGTGCCATCCAAATATAGGTCCACGGCAGTCCAGAGGGAAGACAGCCTGAGGTTTACGGTGACAGGACATTTTGAATACCTAACAAACAAATGGGCTGTATCATATCAAAGCCTACCAGTCAATATTAGCAATGAAGGGAAATGAAAGTAAGGTTTGTTGAGGGAACAGGAAGTTTCCTGTACTGTTTCTCCCCTTGCTGGAAAGCAATTGTGATCAATACCAGGTGCAAATCATTGCTTGTATGAAAAAAGCATTCATGATTATATTTCACAAGCACCACATCACAGATGTACTTATGTGTATTATGACTTTTAAAAGTGAGTAGTGCTTTATAAATCCCACCATCTTTTTTTTTTTTTTTTTTTTTTTGAGATGGAGTCTTGCTGTTGCCCAGGCTGGAGTGCAGTGGCACGATCTCGGCTCACTGCAACCTCTGCCTCCCAGGTTAAAGTGATTCTCCTGCCTCAGCCTCCCAAGTAGCTAGGATTACAGGCAACCTACCACCACACCTGGCTAATTTTTGTATTTTTAGTACAGACAGGGTTTCACTATATTGGCCAGGCTGGTCTCGAACTCCTGACTTCAAGTATTCCACCCGCTTCAGCCTCCCAAAGTGCTAGCATTACAGGTATGAGCCACCGCACTTGGCCCCACCATCATTTATATCTTCCAAAAACAAATGTCCACATTACTATGGAACCCTCCCAGAAACTCCATTGACTGAAGCTGACTTTCAACTCAGTTAGTGACCACTTAAAATAGGTTTCTGCCAGCACTACACCTGTCAGTCATTCATACCTTACTTACTGTCAACCAGACATTCCCTCCTGGAATCAGTCATGCTGACTGGTAGAAAGGAGATAACAGGTATAAATTAGGAACTCCAGTGCCAGGTAGCCTAGCGTCAGAGGAAGAACGCTTTGAATCAGAACCATGGGAAACTCACTAACCTCACAGTTTCTCAGTCTCAGCACTGTTGACATTTGGGGACAGATAATTCTTTGTTGTGGGGGCTGTCCTGTGCAGTCTAAGATATTGAGCAACATCCCTGGCGTGTACCCACTAGATGCCAGTAACACACACACTCCAAGTTGTGACCACCAAAAAATATCTCCAGATATTGCCAACCATCCCCCACAGAAGCAAAAAAACAAACAAACAAACAAACAAATAAACCAACCTGGGTGAGATCCACCAGCCGGGGATCTTCCCAGCCAGGGATCCAATTATTTGGATTGAACAAATAATTTTCTTACGAAGGGAATATGCAGGAATGGAATTTTTCTTCCAGAGCAGCTTCCTCACTTTGGCAGTTTCTTCCCACCCTCCCCATCTTTTCATCTTTCTAGGCAAATGTATCCTGAGAATCGAGGCAGTTGTAGATAGGGCCTCCCAGGAAGCAAATTGCCAATTCTCCTTGGTGTAACAAGCATGGACCATTTTGCAGCACCGTCCCCTGAACTTGCCACACTGTCCTAAGGGAATATAACAATGAAAATATACAAGAGAAACATGCCACATTTAGGTTGGAGAGCATTTTGACGTCACCGTTTTGTTAATTCTGTTCTCTCCACAGAAGCTGTCATCTGTAGACACGTACCAGAACAAACAGAATAATTGTTAACAGCACAATATTTTTTCTTATTTTGGTTACTCTTTGGTCAGAAAATATCTCAGGCCAGACTTTCATAACTAGAAATATTTGTATCTTAAGCTGTGATTTTTTTTCCAAAAATTATGTCTTTTTTTTAATACTTTAAGTTTTAGGGTACATGTGCACAACTTGCAGGTTTGTTGCATATGTATACATGTGCCATCTTGGTGTGCTGCGCCCATTAATTCATCATTTGCATTAGGTATATCTCCTAATGCTATCCCTTCCCACTCCCTCCACCCTACGACAGGCCCTGGTGTGTGATGTTCCCCTTCCTGTGTGCGAGTGTACTCATCGTTCAGTTCCCACCTATGAGTGAGAACATGCGCTGTTTGGTTTCTTGTCTTTGTGATAGTTTGCTGAGAATATGGTTTCCAGCTTCATCCATGTCCCTACAAAGAACATGAACTCATCCTTTTTAATGGCTGCATAGTGTTCCATGGTGTATTTGTGCCACATTTTCTTAATCCAGTCTATCATTGATGGACATTTGGGTTGGTTCCAAGTTTTTGCTATTGTGAATAGTGCCACAATGAACATACGTGTGCATGTGTCTTTATAGCAGCATGATTTATAATCCTTTGGGTATATACCCAGTAATGGGATGGCTAGGTCAAATGGTTCTAGATCTGTGAGGAATCACCACACTTTCTTCCATAATGGTTGAACTAGTTTACAGTCCCACCAACAGTGTAAAAGTGTTCCTATTTCTCCACATCCTCTCCAGCATCTGTTGTTTCCTGACTTTTTAATGATGGCCATTCTAACTGATGTGAGATAGCATCTCATTGTGGTTTTGATTTGCATTTCTCTGATGGCCAGTGACGATGAGCATTTTTTCATGTGTCTGTTGGCTGCATAAATGTCTTCTTTTGACAAGAATCTGTTCATATCCTTTGCCCACTTTTTGATGGGGTTGTTTTTTTCTTGTAAGTTTGTTCCAGTCTTTGTAGATTCTGGATATTAGCCCTCTGTCAGATGGGTAGATTGCAAAAATTTTCTCCCATTCTGTAGGTTGCCTGTTGCCTCTGACGGTAGTTTCTTTTGCTGTGCAGAAGCTCTTTAGTTTAATTAGATCCCATTTGTCAATTTTGGCTTTTGTTGCCATTGCTTTTGGTGTTTAGACATGAAGTCCTTGCCCATGCCTATGTCCTGAATGGTATTGCCTAGGTTTTCTTCTAGGGTTTTTATGATTTTAGGTCTAACATGTACGTCTTTAATCCATTTGAGTTAATTTTTGTGTAAGGTGTAAGGAAGGGATCCAGTTTCAGCTTTCTACATATGGCTAGCCAGTTTTCCCAGCACCATTTATTACATAGGGAATCCTTTCCCCATTTCTTGTTTTTGTCAGGTTTGTCAAAGATCAGACAGCTGTAGATGTGTGGTATTATTTCTGAGGGCTCAGTTCTGTTCCATTGGTCTGTATCTCTGTTTTGGTACCAGTACCTTGCTGTTTTGGTTACTGTAGCCTTGTAGTATAGTTTGAAGTCAGATAACATGATGCCTCCAGCTTTGTTCTTTTGGCTTAGGATTGTCTTGGCAATGCGGGCTCTTTTTTGGTTCCATATGAAGTTTAAAGTAGTTTTTTCCAAATCTGTGAAGAAAGTCATTGGTAGCTTGATGGGGATGGCATTGAATCTATAAATTACCTTGGGCAATATGGCCATTTTCACAATATTGATTCTTCCTATCCATGAGCATGGAATGTTCTTCCATTTGTTTGTGTCCTCTTTTATTTCATTGAGCAGTGGTTTCTAGTTCTCCTTGAAGAGGTCCTTCATATCGCTTGTAAGCTGGATTCCTAGGTATTTTATTCTCTTTGAAGCAATTGTGAATGACAGTTCACCATGATTTGGCTCTCTGTTTGTCTGTTATTGGTGTATATGAATGCTTGTGATTTTTGCACATTGGTTTTGTATCCTGAAGCTTTGCTGAAGTTCTTATCAGCTTAAGGAGATTTTGGGCTGAGATGATGAGGTTTTCTAAATATACAATCATGTCATCTGCAAACAGGGACAATTTGACTTCCTCTTTTCCTAATTGAATACCCTTTATTTCTTTCTCCTGCCTGATTGCCCTGGCCAGAATTCCAATACTATGTTGAATAGGAGTGGTGAGAGAGGGCATCCCTGTCTTGTGCCAGTTTTCAAAGGGAATGCTTCCAGTTTTTGCCCATTCAGTATGATATTGGCTGTGGGTTTGTCATAAATAGCTCTTATTATTTTGAGATATGTCCCATCAGTACCTGATTTATTGAGAGTTTTTAGCATGAAGGGCTGTTGAATTTTGTCAAAGGCCTTTTCTGCATCTATTGAGATAATCATGTGGTTTTTGTTATTGGTTCTATTTATATGCTGGATTATGTTGATTGATTTGCGTATGTTGAACCAGCCTTGCGTCCCAGGGATGAAGCCCACTTGATCATGGTGGGTAAGCTTTTTGATGTGCTGCTGGATTCGGTTTGCCAGTATTTTATTGAGGATTTTTGCATCAACGTTCATCAGGGATATTGGTCTACAATTCTCTTTTTTTGTTGTGTCTCTGCCAGGCTTTGGTATCAGGATGATGCTGGCCTCATAAAATGAGTTAGGGAGGATTCCCTCTTTTTCTATTGATTGGAATAGTTTCAGAAGGAATGGTACCACCTCTTCCTTGTACCTCTGGTAGAATTCAGCTGTAAATCCATCTGGTCCTGGACTTTTTTTGGTTGGTAGGCTATTAATTATTGCCTCCATTTCAGAGCCTGTTATTGGTCTATACAGGGATTCAACTTCTTCCTGGTTTAGTCTTGGGAGGGTGTATGTGTTGAGGAATTTATCCATTTCTTCTAGATTTTCTAATTTATTTGCATAGAGGTTTTTGTAGTATTCTCTGATGGTAGCTTGTATTTCTGTGAGATCAGAGGAGATATCCCCTTTATCATTTTTTATTGCGTCTATTTGATTCTTCTCTGTTTTCTTATTAGTCTTGCTAGCAGTCTACCAATTTTGTTGATCTTTTCAAAAAACCAGCTCCTGGATTCATTGATTTTTTGAAGGGTTTTTTGTGTCTCCATCTTCTTCAGTTCTGCTCTGATCTTAGTTATTTCTTGCCTTCTGCTAGCTTTTGAATGTGTCTGCTGTCACTTCTCTAGTTCTTTCAATTGTGATGTCAGGGTGTCGATTTTAGATCTTTCCTGCTTTCTCTTGTGGCCATTTAGTGATACATAAATTTCCCTCTACACACTGCTTTAAATGTGTCCCAGAGATTCTGGTATGTTGTGTCTTTGTTCTCATTGGTTTCAAAGAACATCTTTATTTCTGCCTTCATTTTGTTATGCACCCAGTAGTCATTCAGGAGCAGGTTGTTCGGTTTCCATGTATTTGAGCAGTTTTGAGTGAGTTTCTTAATCCTGAGTTCTAATTTGATTCACTGTGGTCTGAGAGACAGTTTGTTGTGATTTCTGTTCTTTTACATTTGCTGAGGAGTGCTTTACTTCCAACTATGTGGTCAATTTTGGAATAAGTGCAATGTGGTGCTAAGAAGAATGTATATTCTGTTGATTAGGGGAGGAGAGTTATGTAGATGTCTATTAGGTCTGCTTGGTGCAGAGCTGAGTTCAATTCCTGGATATCCTTGTTAACTTTCTGTCTCATTGATCTGTCTAATGTTGACAGTGGGGTGTTAAAGTCTCCAATTATTTTTGTGTGGGAGTCTAAGTCTCTTTGTAGGTCACTCAGGACTTGCTTTATGAATCTGGGTGCTCCTGTATTGGGTGCATATGTATTTAGGATAGTTAGCTCTTCTTGTTGAATTGATCCCTTTACCATTATGTAATGGCCTTCTTTGTCTCTTTTGATCTTTGTTGGCTTAAAGTCTGTTTTTTCAGAGACTAGGATTGCAACCTCTGCATTTTTTTCTTTCCATTTGCTTGGTAGATCTTCCTCCATCCCTTTATTTTGAGCCTATGTGTGTCTCTGCATATGAGATGGGTCTCCTGAACACAGCACACTGATGGGTCTTGACTCTTTATCCAATTTGCCAGTCTGTGTCTTTTAATTGGAGCATTTAGCCCATTTACATTTAAAGTTAATATTGTTATGTGTGAATTTGATCCTGTCATTATGATGTTAGCTGGTTATTTTGCTCGTTAGTTGATGCAGTTTCTTCCTAGCCTCGATGGTCTTTACAATTTGGCATGTTTTTGCAGTGGCTGGTACTGGTTGTTCCTTTCCATGTTTAGTGCTTCCTTCAGGAGCTCTTTTAGGGCAGGCCTGGTGGTGACAACATCTCTCAGCATTTGCTTGTCTGTATTTTATTTCTCCTTCACTTATGAAGCTTAGTTTGGCTGGATATGAAATTCTGGGTTGAAAAATCTTTTCTTTAAGAATGTTGAACGGCCCCCACTCTCTTCTGGCTTGTAGAGTTTCTGCTGAGAGACCCGCTATTAGTCTGATGGGCTTCCCTTTGTGGGTAACCTGACCTTTCTCTCTGGCTGCCCTTAACATTTTTTTCCTTCATTTCAACTTTGGTGAATCTGACAATTATGTGTCTTGGAGTTGCTCTTCTCAAGGAGTATCTTTGTGGCATTCTCTGTATTCCCTGAATTTGAATGTTGGCCTGCCTTGCTAGATTGGGGAAATTCTGCTAGATAATATCCTGCAGAGTGTTTTCCAACTTGGTTCCATTCTCCCTGTCACTTTCAGGTGCACCAATCAGATGTAGATTTGGTCTTTTCTCATAGTCCCATATTTCTTGGAGGCTTTGTTCGTTTCTTTTTACTCTTTTTTCTCTAAACTTCTCTTCTCGCTTATTTCATTCATTTGATCTTCAATCACTGATACCCTTTCTTCCAGTTGATCGAATCGGCTACTGAAGCTTGTGAATTCGTCACATAGTTCTTGTGCCATGGTTTTCAGCTCCATCAGGTCATTTAAGAACTTCTCTACACTGGCTATTCTAGTTAGCCATTCGTGTAATCTTTTTTCAAGGTTTTTAGCTTCTTTACAATGGGTTCGAATTTCCTCCTTTAGCTTGGAGAATTTTGATTGTCTGCAGCCTTCTTCTCTCAACTTGTCAGAGTCATTCTCCAACCAGCTTTGTTCCATTTCTGGTGAGGAGCTGTGTTCCTCTGGAGAGGGAGAGGTGCTCTGATTTTTAGAATTTTCAGCTTTTCTTCTCTGTTTTTTCGCCATCTTTGTGGTTTTATCTACCTTTGGTCTTTGATGATGGTGACGTACAGATGGGGTTTTGGTGTGGATGTCCTTTCTGTTTGTTAGTTTTCCTTCTATCAGTCAGGACCCTCAGCTGAAGGTCTGTTGGAGTTTGCTAGAGGTCCACTCCAGACGCTGTTTGCCTGGGTATCAGCAGCAAAGGCTGCAGAACAGCAAATATTGCTGAACAGCAAATGTTGCTGCCTGATCGTTCCTCTGGAAGCTTTGCCTTAGAGGGGTACCCAGCCGTGTGAGGTGTCAGTCTGCCCCTACTGGGGGGTGCCTCCCAGTAAGGCTACTCGGGGGTCAGGGACCCACTTGAGGCAGTCTGTCTGTTTTCAGATCTCAAACTCCGTGCTGGGAGAACCACTACTCTCTTCAAAGCTGTCAGACAGGGACATTTCAGTCTGCAGAGGTTTCTGCTGCCTTTTGTTCAGCTATGCCCTGCCCCTAGAGGTGGAGTCTATAGAGGCAGGCAGGCCTCCTTGAGCTGTGGTGGGCTACGCCCAGTTTGAGCTTCCTGGCTGCTTTGTTTACCTACTCAAGCCTCAGCAATGGTGGGTGCCCCTCCCCCAGCCTTGCTGCCGCCTTGCAGTTCAATCTCAGACTGCTGTGCTAGCAATGAGCAAGGCTCCGTGGGCATGGGACCCTCTGAGCCAGGCGCGGGATATAATCTCCTGGTGTGCCGTTTCCTAAGACCATTGGAAAAGTGCAGTATTACGGTGGGAGTGATCTGATTTTCCAGGTGCCGTCTGTCACAGCTTCCCTTGGCTAGGAAACGGAATTCCCTGACCCCTTGTGCCTCCTGGGTGAGGTGATGCCTCTCCTTGCTGTGGCTCACACTCGGTGGGCTGCACCCACTCTCCTGTACCCACTGTCCGAAAAGCCCCAGTGAGATGAACCTGGTACCTCAGTTGGAAATGCAGAAATCACCCGTCTTCTGCATCGCTCACGCTGGGAGCTGTAGACTGGAGCTGTTCCTATTGGGCCATCTTGGAACCACCCCAAAACTTATGTCTTTCAACTTCCCAAGCATCAGTGTTCAGACACTATTGCTCCATGGGCAAAATGAGACAACCCTTTTCGTTTAGACATAATGTCCTTTATATGCTTTTTTAAAATTTTGAGACAAGTTCCCAATATGTCACCCAGGCTGGAGTGCAGTGACTCACTGCAACCTCCACCTCCCAGGCTCAAGCAATCCTCCCACCTCAGCCTCCTAAGTGGCTGGGACCACAGGTGTGTGCCACCACACCCAGCTAATTTCTTGTATTTTTGGTAGAGATGGGGTTTTGCCATGTTGCCCAGGCTGGTCTTGGACTCCTGAGCTCAAGAGATCCACCCACTTCAGCCTCCCAAAGTGCTGGGATTCCAGGCGTGAGCCACTGCACCCAGCTGGGCTTCTAAAGAAAAATGCTGTTTCCTCCATTCATTTTCCAGGAGAGATTTTGCTTCTTGAAGTGATTTTTGCTAAGGAAATAGATGAACCTCTCTCAAAGCAATAGTCCTGCTGAAATGACCTATAGTAATTACAAGAGTTCTCATTTGCCATTAGGCCAGCCGACCCATCCTGAGGAAGATTCCAAGCGCAGCACTTCCCCTTAAATTACTTTTATGACTGTGACAAATGCTTTATCTGTCTGGGCTTTAATTGCCTCACCTGTAGAAGATAGCAAAGGTGTTATGAAAGTAGCTACCTATTTACTATCTGTAACTTTGGATAACATCTTTTGCTCTCTCAGCCAAGGTTTTCTCATCTGTAAAATGGGGCTAATCACAGCATCTCCTTCACAATGTTGTAGTGAGTAAATGAAATGGCACATAGTAGGCCCTCTATAAGCATTGACGCTCAATATCATAAACTCAAAATTATCCTTTTGTCAGTTCTAAATGATTTGGCAGCTTTTTAACCTTCTAGATGGCAGCTAAGAAACAAATTGTTTCTTCATAACCTTGGTTGCCTTGTTTTTGCCTTCTTTTTAAGTTTGGCCATTTGGAGGCACAGCCCATCACAAATACTAACCTTTTTAAAAGTCATCATCAGCAACCAGTATGGGAAACAGAATTCTTCCTTGCACAGCTGTCTCGTGTTTGGTTAATTTACTAGATGAAAAAAGGAGTCTTAATTAGAAAAACAGCTCTTAGTATTTGAGGTGTAGGGTTCAAATATCAGAATTTGAAACAGCATTGAGATTGAGCAATAAATTTTTGTTGTATACCCAAAAGTGTATGTTTTCAATTAAAAGATTATGGGATGAAGAATCACAAGACTCATCCCAGCTCTTCCTCCATCTCAGTCACTTTGAGCAAGAATGTGACCTCTCTGAGCCATATTTCAGCCCACGGAATCTGGTTTTTGTTTCTGTTTGCCTGAGATGATCATCTAAGCCATCCATTGTTGACTTCCCATAAAGGGTGTCACATGTTCAGCTAATCCTACTTGGGCCTGGATTCTGATTTTGTCATTTATCCACTGTGTGATCTTGGGCAAGTTGTTTAACCCCTCTGTGCTCCAGGTCCCTCATACAAAAAATGAGAATAACAGTCTACTTCAGAGAGTTATCATGAAAATTAAATGAAAACTGATCAAAATGAGTGCCTAACATATAGTAAGCATACATAAAATGTTAGCTATTGCTTTTATTATTGTGTTGGCTGTCTTTAGAGGAGAAACCAACAAAAAAAAATGGAAGTATAATCTGAAATCTTGGTGTTTGGATTTTTCCATTTTATGAACCAAATTTACCAAACTAACCACTTAGGAAATAAAGACATCAAATACACTGCCTTTTAGTTTCTGCATGTATAATTTCCCTAACCTACAATTCATCAACTACTACTTTCCCCTCTGATTTCTGAATAGGAAAATCATGGCTCTTATCACTATGTGGTATATGTTAAATCCCACCAACATTTCACTTGGGTAACCACATGTTTAACAAATTCTGTCTACTTTATATGGAGACTGTGCCCCTGGAACAGAATGTCTCAAACATTAATGTGCATGTGAGTCACATGGGGATCTTGTGAAAATGCAGATTGTGATTCACCCGTTCTGCAGGCAGAAATCCCACTTTTCTAACAAACTCCCAGGAGATGCTGATGCTGCAGGTCCTTGGACTGCACTTTGAATAACAGGGCCGTAGATATTCACAAGCCATTTGAGCATGGAGGAGGCAGGGAGCACACCTGGCCCAAGTAGAGATCAAGCAGGTTGCAGAGGGGCAGGCCTGCAGGAACTCATTGCCCGATCCCCTCTCCAGCCCCAGCCTCGCCAACTCTAATTTAAGAAATTGAAATGTTTAAGGGGAAAAATAACAGGAAGATATGAGATATGGAAAAGACAGTCAAAACCCTACCTGCTTCTCTTAATTTTCCTAAACTTTAAAAAAAATCATAGAATAGATTACACCAAGCAATTTGACCCATCTGCAGTTCTAAATTATCTTCCACAAGACAAGCATGTAGAAGACAGTTTAATTCTCCCCTCTCTACTGTTGGGACTGTATCAGTGAGGTACAGGTGCTAAAATAGACCCTCCTAGGGGAGCATTACATACCCTGCAGGTACTTAAGTCATACCACTAAGGCCCATTTCATAAAATATGTTTTTGGTATATTTAAAAGTATTCTGAGGACCTGAAAATATCCCAAAAGCACCTGCTGTCAAGGAGCTCTCACCAGTGTAAAAACCTCACCTGCTATTAAAACCAAGAACAAGATAGCTGTGCATGCTGTGGCAATGCTTCTATTCCTGAACCAAAGAAAAAACCAAAGTTTTCCAGATTTAAATGTCTCTTCCCTAAATGACTATCTGCCATGATCTTGATCCTGTTTATTTTTTTACGCATAAAAATTGAAAATCAGTCTCACCTGGGTACCAAAAAAGTGGGAAATTGTAGTGAGATTCTTTGAAAACCCAGAGGAGGACCTATATGTTACTCTGCTAACACTAGCATATATTTGTGTGGATTTTGTTAATCCCTGAGTGTAAGCTGTTGAAAGAATATGGGTGTTTTGCTGCCAAGTACTGAGACTTTTACAGGGTGATGTATACCATTGATCTAACTATCCAAGTCATATTTTGTCTTTTATTTGAGAAATTATAAATCTTAAGTTTTGATTTTTGTCCACAAATCATACCCTAGTCCTAGTTTCCAAAGTCAGAGAAGATTCACATGTATTTTCTACCTTGAAAAGGGGTATTTCATGTTTGGGAACATAAAATGGGGTGAGTCTCATAAAGATATCTTGGTTTTTTTTTGAAAAATGCAGGTTCAGACTGGCATCAAGAATAAACATTATGCTCTGAACTTTTGCACAGGAGAAACCTAATCCTAGCAGTAAACATCTGTTCCCTTTTATGTGCATTTGTGGCTCGTTAATATGAATGTTTCTGCAACCACTGTAGCTTTTCTAATATCGTAAATGGAATCTCTGTGGCCTTTAGAGTAATTACCTCAAAGTTTGAATCATCCAACCTAAGGACTCTCTGATTAAATCCGGTATGAATTATGGAAAATCAAATGACCATTCCTGGGGGAGGATTCCATTGTGTCCTCCGGAAAGTATTTTCCCAGTGCTCAGGGCCTCTGGTCAGTGTTCAGCAGTCAGCTTGTTCCTATATGGTTAAATAATTGTAAGGTATCGCCTATGAACCTGGTCACTGCCATGTTTTCATGCAGCCAAATGGCATTTACACCATGGTCTTTGAACACATGTTGTTTTGTTTTGCTTTTTAGTTTTGTTTCAGGTTGCAGTTCAGATTAATAAGCATCCTCTATAAATGTTATAAACACAAACTTTAAAATTGTTCTAATGGTTTTCATTTATCAAAAGATTATCAATCACTGTACTTTCTAGTTTCAGAGTAATTATTTCAGGTTTCTGCAGTCATGATGATTTTTTTCATTAGGATATGATTGCCTAATGGAATATGCAGGAAAACCAGAGAAGTGGGAGCAGCCAGATAAGGAAAAGATTTGTTTATCTCCTAGCAGCTCCCAAATCTCACCCACTTAATGGACTGATAATCCCTGCCAATGAAATAAGAGAAGCCCTCTGTGATAAAAAACTTAAATTCACCTGCACACGGGGACAGAAAAGCCCAGTCTCAACAAGAGAGAAAATTAATAGGCAGGTGCTCAGTAAAAGAAAGACAAAACCATTTAGCAATGAAAGGCAGCATACTTGAACAAAGAGGCTAAGTTTGCAAGACTTTGCCTAAAAGAAGATATTCTGAACGCATAGTTTATGTAACTGGACAAAAGTTGAACATGGGCCTCAGCAGACCATATTGATAAAGTCTCAGGAGTGAAGCAGCAGAGTTCTTCTTGAGATGAGTGCACCCTGATTAGGGATATCAAAACACATTATCTGGGTTAGATAAAATAATGTTGAAAAGTACTTTTGGATGCTATCTGGCATGTAGTAGGTGTTCAGTTGGCAGTAATTTTAATTTATGGAGCCTAGTCTATGTAGCCTGACTTAAATAAATGCTCCATAAATTTGAGCTATCACTAACATTATTATGATTATGACCTTCAGCTACCTTGTACACAATAATGAATATGGTTCCCTCCCTTTCTCATCCACTCTATCCTCAATTCCCTGAGGAGCCAGTGGCCAGGAAGACACACCCTCCCCAGCTATGACCCATGGCTCCATGAGTCTAACAATGCCCAGAATATTTCACTCCATTTTGCAGACTTAAATTGTTGAGAATACCAAAGTAGGATCTGTTCACAATCTCAAGAGCTATCTAAGTCTTCATTTTGGGAACACTAACATACACCAACAAGAGCTCAGAAATGATCATGATTGCATGACCTTAGAATAAATAAGAAATGTATTTTAAAGGAAAAAGAACTCACCACAGACTGGAATAGTAAGGGAAAGCTGTGTGGATAGGACTGAAACTGAGCTGGGTGAGTCCAGAATGTTCATGTAAATTGAGAGAAAGGGGAAGCATGAGAATAGATGCTACAGGCTCCTTCCCACCAGCTGAGAATTGTGGATTTGGTCTCCATAATTACTAGTAGTAAAAAAAGGGGGGGGCAGTGGGGGGAGACACTTTGAACACTTACTGTATTTCTGCACAAGGATAGACCTTGTCCATGTGTTGGCTCATGTATTCTTCACATCAACAATGTGAAGTACTTTGACACCAACACTGTGAGGTCCTATAACCTATAACCCTTCCATAGCAATTCTTGAATGTAGTAATAGCAGATTTCCTTTAGAAACAGCTAACAATTTAACTTTTCACTATTTTGGAGATGTCTCTCCTCCCTTGTCCAAATATTCCAAATTTACAAGTCTCATGGCATCAGCTGGGGCAGAGTTCCTGCAGAGACCTGCATAAATGGAAGCAAGCAGGCACTGCAGCTTCAGCCTATTGTCAAAGGTTCTCAGGCCAGGCAAAGCCACCCGGGTAGATTAAAAGGCACTGGGAGACACAAGCCAGGAGCCTGCCCTCTGGTGTCCAGCTCACCCCATCCCAGATGTTAGTGGACTAACCGATTAAGTCAGTGTTTCAGAGGTCTTAGAAAGATGGCCTTGAGATACCAGCTCCGGCATCCGATACAAATGCCAAAGTAAAAACACAGTTGGTTTACACAGCCTAAGGACAAGGAAGAATAAAGCCATCCAGCTGCCCTTTCTGTCTTCCCTGTTCACAGAGCATGTCTAAGGCTATGCTACAGTATCTGTTGATGGCTGAGCTGCCTTTTGTTGCAGAACTTTGATGCTAACCAGTTATGGCTGACTCTGCCTTGCATAGAGCATATTATCCCTCAGTAAATAGAAATTCCTAAATAAATAAAAAACTGTATGTGCTCTGTTCAGTTTCAGGGGTATTTTGATCTGTTCTTATTATGTTCAATTATTTCCAAATAATATTTATTGAGGTCCCATCATGTTATAGCATTGTGCTTAGAGCTGTGCAGATTAAGAGATGGATACATTGATTAGAGTCCAATAAGAGGGAAAAGGGCGCAAGTACCATTGACATGATACAAGGAGGACATGGTAAGTTCTTGCCTTATAGAAGAGACATAGACAAATATTATGGATAATTCAGGAGAGAGATTCAAAGAGGTAGAGCAATTTGCCCCAAACCACAGCTAATATATGGCATAGTCAGAATTTGAACCTCGGCAAGCAGAGCCCATATTCTTATCCACTATCTTTTCCCGCCTCTGAAAAGCAAAATAGGTTTCATTTTCACCAGCAGTTCTGGGAGAACAATCCAATTGGCAGTCCATATTGGACTGCTTGTAATGATGAGTCCTCCTAGCAGACCAGTGGCTTTTGGATAAGAAATTGGGCATGAATTATGTCCCTAGGAAATAGTTTTGTCTTTGCAAAGTTACTGGATTATGTGCCTAGGAAATAGTTTTCTCTTTGCAAAGTTATGAGAGGACAATAAATATTACTTCAGATATTGTGCTAGCCACTGTGAGTGTTAAGAAAATTATATACATGTATGTAAATGGATATATCACAAGGTAGAAGGTAGCACATGGAGGAGACAGATACATGGAAAGTGGGATGGAAGTTTGGAGAGTGGATGGATTGCCTCAAGAAAGCTTAAATGATGAACTAGACCTTGAAGTTTGAGTAAGGATCAAATTTGTGTCTTCATTATTATGTTATTTGAGCTACCAAGCTAATCAAGCCAGATATAATGATGGCCAGGGAAACCTAACAGGAAATGCTCACTTCACCAAAATTCTTCTCCCATTTGCCTTGCACAGAATCTAGGAATCCAATTTTAGAGATACATTTCTTGGGCCATGGCCAATGCTTTCCAGGCATCCTCTTTAAAACACAACTTCTGCTGTGAGGTGACTCATCCCAGGTTCTTAGCCATTAATATAGTGGTATGGAGTCATTTATCAAACTTTTTTTTTTGAGGGGGGGATGCTCTTTAAAAATCATGTTTAGAGGAGAAGAGTTTGGAGAATAAGGCAAGGGAAGAGAGGTCATGTGGATGCATAAGTGAAGAACTTACACTTAGTGCATGCTTACAATGTGCAGGACACTGTTCTAAGACCTTTTTATATATAAACCTATTTGGTCATCAAAACAATAGTATATTCCCATTTTACAGAAAACCCACATCTCTAAAGTTCCAGAAGCAACTTTTTTATTTTTATTTTTATTTTTTTGGCCTCTCTAATGACCACCTCTCATGAGGCTACCAAGAAATATAAGGGATGAGCCATTCCTTCAAATGGCTTCTGGACTAGGTCAAAGTTTACAGTCCTTGGCAACCAGAAGCAACTTTAACTGAACTATAGAAGGTCAGGTCAGGTTTTAGAGTCAAAAGACCTGGGTTTGAGTCCAGGTCCATCATGTACATCCACATCACTTTCTGAACTCAGTTTCCACACATGTAAAACAGGGATGATAATTCTATCCACATTCCCCACCCCCATACAAATTTTGCCAAGCACCTATTATTCATAAGGCTCTTTTGCAAGTGCTAGAGACACAGTCATGACCACAACAGTGCTCATCCCTATTTCTGTCATGCTTACGTTTCCAGTGAGGACAGACAAAACAGTTCCTATTGGTGACAAGTATGATGAAGAACCTAAAGTAAGATGATAGAGAGAAAGTGGCTGGAGAGCTGGTCGGGAAAGGCCTCCCTCAAACCTCAATGACAGGGTGCTGGTGATATAAGGATTTGGACAGGGGCACTGCAGGCATAGGAAAGAGCTTCTGCAAGATGCTGCTGTGGGAATGGGCTTCCTATGTTAGAGGCAGCCCATGTGGCTGGAGGATAGAGAGAAGGGGGCAGAACCATGGGTGAGGAGCTCAGCCAGAGGGAGGCTCAGGGGGGCCTTGAGGCCACTGTTAAGGCCTGAAGATTTTATTCTAATATTGGTGGGAAGTCATCAGATTATTTCAAGCACCAGAGAAATACACTCTTCTTTATACTTTTAAATGCTCACTCTGGTTGCTCTGTGGAAAATAGATTATAAGTGGCTGAGAGCAAAAGCAAGGAGACTTGTTATGAATATAAATGAGTAACGGGAAAATGAAATGAGGTAGTAAGTACAATTTCTAAAGAACTTTTAAAGCACAAATAAAACAATAGCTATTAATAGGTCAATTACTACTCATCAACCTAAGGGCGATAAGGAGAACATATCGGTTAATAGCACAAAAGGCAAAGAAGAGCAGGTGAAGTGCTTCTCTTAATTTTAGATTCCTTGTCAATTAAGCAGTATATATTCCCTGGATGTTTGTGAAGATAAAGTGTCTAGCTCAGTTCCTGGCTCATAGTAAATGCTCAACCAAACATTATTCTCCTGTCCTGCATGATTCTAAAAAAATCAGTTGAGGAGTACATAGTCTGAGAATTCAGCAAGGCTAAACCTTATGGGTTGAAGTAAAAAAATTAAAATGGAAATTTGAGGCTTAATACCTAATAGTCTGATGCTACACAGTGATAATTCTACACACTCTCTGGGTTTACGAAGCACGTTTTATACACACACCCCTAATGCAGAATATGGTTTGCGGTCAGTCTGAGTACCTAATATTAATGGACTTTTAATACAAGCTAAACTCTTGCAATGAGTGCCATGAAATCCCAGCCTACGCAGCTTACCCTTTCTGACCACTTTGTCATAATCCTATTTCCTTTGCTTTAGCTCTTTTCTAAGGTATCAGCTCGCTCTTGTGTCCTGAAATACTTGAATATTTTAATCTAATTCTCCCTTTTTTGATAGACAGATTTATTTTCTATCATCTTTAATGAAATTTCCAGAGATAGGATGTAAGTAGTTATGTTAATGAGATTTATGTTTGTTTCTCTTCTGCAAAAGAGCACTGTGGGTCAGTGTTGTGTCAATCAAAGCCATCAGAATGATGGTCATCGAATGCAAACCTAATCATTCAAGCCTAAACTCCCTTGAGACACACAAGCCAATGCAGTTCACGTGTCCCTATCTAGTTATTATTTTATTTTGTTCTACTTATTTTTAATTCATCATAATTAAATTGATTGTGTTGATGTCTAGAATGTGAAGTATTGAAAGCCAGATGTTAGCTGGGATTCATTAAAGAGTAAACGGTTCATAATTTGTATGAATAACAAGATATGATCATTTCTAGAATGCTCCTTTTTTAAAAAAAAATATTACTTCTACTACTGTGTGCATTGTGTCCCAGATAATGCTCAGAACAACAGGCTTTTATTTTTAATTTTTTATTTATTTCAATAGGTTTTTGGGGAACATGTGGTGTTTGGTTTCATGAATAAGTTCTTCAGTGGTGATCTCTGAGATTTTGGTGCACCCATCACCCGAGCAGTGTACACTGTACCCAGTGTGTAGTCTTTTATTCCTCATCACCCTGACCCTTTCGGAAGTCCCCAAAGTCCAATGTATCATTCTTATGCCTTTGCATCCTCATAGCTTAGCTCCCACACGTGAGTGAAAACATATGATGTTGGTTTTCCATTCCTGAGTTACTTCACTTAGAATAATAGTCTCCACTTGCATCCAGGTTGCTATGAATGTCATTATTTCATTCTTTTTTATGTCTGAGTAGTATTCCATGGTGTGTACATATATATCACATTTTCTTTATCCACGAGCTGATTGATGGGCATTTGGGCTGGTTCCATATTTTTGCAATTGCAATTTGTGCTGTTATAAACATATGTGTGCAAATGTCTTTTTCACATAGTGACTTCTTTTCCTCTGGGTAGATACCTAGCAGTAGGATTGGTGGATCAAACGGTAGACCCACTTTTAGTTCTTTAAGGAATCTCCACACTGTTTTCCACAGTGACAACAGGCTTTTTGAGTAAATACTTATTTACATCCATACCTGCAATCTACACGATAATATCTAATTAACACCTGACTTTTAAGGCTTCACTCAGTAGACCTCAAAACAATGGATGACTTTTTGAATGATAATGAAAATTTACTCTGAGGTTGTGTAAAATATTGGAGTCTGAGGAAACTACACGCTTATTCAAAATCTGTCACTAATTTATTTTCTTACCTTAAATTTATCTTAACCCTGTGGGTCTCAAACTCTGTTGGGTATCAGAATCACCTGGAGAACTTGATAGATCTATGCATGCCCACACCCTATCCAAACTTCAAAAAGTCTGGTCTTCAGTGTTGTTTAATAGTGTCTCAGGTGATACTGATACACATCAAAGTTTGAGAATCACTGACTTAACCTTTTGGGATGTTAATCTCCCTAAAAAGAAATATCCCATTTGTGTGAGCTTTGAAGGAACAAAAGGATATGAGCATTAGACATAGGAAATTACTGAAGACCATTATTGCCAACCACAGGTATGTGGAGGTAATTTGTAGTTCTCACCAACAACAGTATATCCAGTAGGTAGAATTTAAGGACCCCAGTGTCATGGTAGTCTCATCCTTCCTTGGGAATGGAATAGGAATTGCATGTTGCCCCCCTGTTCTTGCAAGGATCAGAATCAAGAATCCTCCTTAAATAAATTCCTGTTGAGTTTTCTCATGACCCAACTGGGACTTCTCAGTCTCCAGGTTTCCCAGCAGTGCCCCAACCAATAAACCTGCCAGTTAAGCAACTGAATATCATTATTACGAATGTAATTACAGACAGTAATTTTGAGCTTGTAAATTCCTCCCATGAATGAAGCCCTTTTCCCAAACCATCTCAGCTGCTTTTCTTTGGAAAATGGAAAGCAATCCTATCCCTTGCCTCACCCCAAGTGTAGCCTTCCTTGCTTAGAAGAAACCCCCTTCTTGCTGGCCCGAGGAACATGCTAAGCAAGCTTTAATAGGCTGCACTTTAAGGGGCAATGTCCTCTTGGAGCAGAGCCCCTGTCAGCATCTCTCAGCCAAGCATTGTTTCTCTAGGGAATAATGACTACCCAGTTTGGCTGTTTTTCTTAATTTCTGTGGGGTGAAGGGAATTAATGCCAAATTTTAGGAATTTCTGCAGAAAAATCACATCTTAAAGGCTTCTCAAAATAGCTTGAGAACTTTAACCTTATTTAAATTAAGCTTTGTGAGATGCAATTTGCTGAGGATTTAAAGTCTCTGAAAATAAAGCAGACACCATAAAAACGTGTGCTGAGAAGAATTTTCATGTCTGTAGAAATAAAATCAACCTCATTAGGCCCAGAATTAAACCCTGCCCTCAGTAACTTTATATTTAGCACATGAAAACCTCAAGACCTTATGGATAATGGTACTTGAATGAGTTACACATGGATACGTTTAGCTCGAAATGCAATACAATCTTTCAAGGTCTCAATCTGTTGTTGCCTTTTAGTGGATATTGAGAATAAGTGCCTGTAATTGCACCAGTAGCTAGCACAGTCGAAAGTGGTAGAAGTCCACACCTTTTTGATTTACCATGCAATGAATAATGCCATGTAAACTCTGAAAAGGAAGAATCTATGTTTATATAATGTACCTAATACAATGCTTAGCACAGCCCTTTGCATAGAGTGAATTTTCAGAGCTCTTCTCTGAATAAGATCAAATGTCACACCCAAAAGCTAGCACAGTGTACAATTTTTAAAAGGAGACTTATTCCTTACTGGCCAAATTAAGCTATTTCAAGCCACAGCATTTCCATTTACTATGAAAAGGAATCGTGTTGATTATTACTTTGTTACTATCGTTCATGGTTTTCTCCTGGAGTAGAAATACAGTGTGCATGGGCACTGGAATTTTCTCATAGTAACATGAAAACCCGGAAGGGTAAATGCAACTTTCAAAAGTGACTGAGTAATTTACACTTTTAGAGAAACCATCCTAACCAACATTAGCTGAAGACATCTGGTAGCTTTCGAGAGGGTGCTTATGAAACCCTAAAGCATTTTTAACCCTCATGTTAAATAATTTAAAATTCACTTTAAATGTTTGAAAGTCAGCTTAAAATTCACTGTACTGTGCACAGGTCAGGATAGACATGTCTCTCTAAGCCCCAGGGATATGGGTATCCATGGTCTTCTGGTAATTTCAGTGTTAAAAAAAATTCACATATAAATTTGTGAATTATGATCACTTTAAAAAGACCATATAAACTCTGAAAAGGAGGACTCACATATTTATATTATATTTTTTCTAATTTTGACAAACAGTAGCTTAAGAATTTCTGAAAATATGGATGACCAGATGGATTATGTTTTTTTAATGTGTACAACATGCATACAAATATGTATATATATATATATATATATATATTAGCTTGCTCATTTTTGCTGTCTATATCCATGTATAGTAAAGATATTTAAGGAAGTAAAATTTGCCACCAGGGAAGGTTAGTGTCAGAAATTTTTCATCATATTATTACATTTTTTCCCATTTTCTGTAGGCCAGACCCTCAAGTCCCTATAAATTGAATAGAAAATATATATATAATATACATAAATAATTAACCAGCTGTACTCCAAAGAATTTAAGTTCATCATTCTATCATTAGGGCTCTTAATTTGTCCCACAGCTACAGCACTATCTGCTTTCCTTCATCGGTTCTTATTGCCAACTTGGGACTGTATTGAAGCCCTTTACAAAACTTCTATTTGTAAGATTCCCTTCTTTTTTTTTTTTCTTTTTGTAGGCCATCAGAGGTAGAAGGTGGTAAAAACAGAGTTGCCACTCTCAGTGTGGCCACGTGAGCACGTCCCACTTAAGTAACAGGGTGTCCCTCAGGTCAGCTTGTGATAAAACCCAAGTCAAACAAGGCTGAATCCTGGGTGTTTTATGTCCTAAGGATCTGAAAAGTGTTCACGGCCAGCCCTGACCCTCAAGACCTCAAATGGTCATCTAAGCAGTAACATAAATTGGTGTGTAAACTTGCTCCTGGGCCATTGCCGTGGAAGTGGGACTGGCGAAAGTACAGCCTTGCCATTGCAGGAACTAATGTCTTTCTAGGCATTTAAAATAAGGGGGAATGTGTTGATTACTCCGACAGGCAACCCAACTGCAGTGGCTAAATGCCCAAGGCTGACAAATTCTGCATCTTATCACTATCGTCAAGTGGCATGTGAATACTGTCAGCCCAAAAGAATTGAGAAACAACTTGCCTTCCAAAACTCTGCATCTCAGCAAAATCTTGACAATGCCAACAGCTCGTCATCTCGTGTTTTTCAACCCTTTAGAAAATGGCCTTACAGCCTGGGACAAACCGAAGCACTGTCCAGACCGAGAACACGACTGGAAGCTAGTAGGAATGTCTGAAGCCTGCCTACATAGGAAGAGCCATTCAGAGAGGCGCAGCACGTTGAAAAATGAACAGTCGTCACCACATCTCATCCAGACCACTTGGACTAGCTCAATATTCCATCTGGACCATGATGATGTGAACGACCAGAGTGTCTCAAGTGCCCAGACCTTCCAAACGGAGGAGAAGAAATGTAAAGGTAACCAGATTTTTATTAGCCCATTATCATGTGTTTCAACAAGAAAAAAGTATCCCTGTTGTAGCTGTGTACTCCATCCACATTTCTCTTCCAATGTGTGGTGTCCCATGTTTTCTCCAACTGTTCTTTTACTAGGCGTCATTTTCTTCAAATATTCTTTTAAACATAAATAAATAAGTGGAATCTAAAGAAAGGCAGCTTGTTTCGGTTTCACGTTGTGCTGGGACACTTGGGGTGAAGACATTTTTACTTCTCTAATTAGTAGAGGGGTTGTTAGTTTTGGCTTTAATTCCATTTTTGGGTCTGAGTAGAAACAGGCATCGCTGTATTTTTATGATGTCTTGCTTTAAAGTGTGTCTGTGCATGTGTACATTTCTTTTCCCAAGTGTGCCAGTAGCTAATGGGATCTCAATGCCTACCTTTAACCTAGACAATTCATGCTCAAATGAGAGGTTTTAAGTTGTTGTCTTCTACTCATTAAATCCTTGTGTCATCATCCTGAAAGGAGAGATTATGGTGTTAGGAGGTTGTCACCTCATAAGGCAAAAAAAACATTAAACTGGCCTAAGTTCCTGATTGCATTAGATTTAACTGTTCTTTACCTCAGGTCGCCTCCACCCTGACAGATGTCTTTGTGCTGATCGCTTTATTGTCTTAGGGCTCCCCAAAATCTTTGCTTCTTAAATCAATTTGTGTCTTTCAATGTCCAGGAGATCAATTTGTATCTTTAAATGTCTAAGTTCATTTAATTTCCCATTCTTTTTCGGTTTAGTGTTTTGTTTTTTTTAAAAAAAAGGGGGGTGTCTATTGAGTTTTTCTTTAAGGATTGTGACTCATGGTAAAGTTTTAAATTGTGTTTTGAAAATCTCACAATCATATACCAATATATAATAATGAAAGTTCGCAAAGACTCCCATTTACAAGGCATGAAGGACTTATACAGCTGCTCTACTTTGAACATATACACATGATTATATTTATCCTTCATATAAAAGAACTGGTCTTTTAGGTTTTCTGAAAAATACTTTGAAAGCTCCTGGGAATTACCAGTTTACCTGGGAAATTGAGTGTTTCAGTTGGAAATAGAGTTATTCAAAAGTAATAGTGAAATAGTGTTCTGAGCTCTGATTTGAGTGCAGTCAAAACTATACATGTCCCTTTGGAAAGGTTTGTATTTGGACTCTCTTTCTCATATATATACATACGTATGAATATATATATATATATATACACATACGTATGTATATATATATATACACGTATGTGTGTGTATATATATATATACGTATGTGTATATATATACACACATATATATTCTCATATATATATACTTCTCATACATATATACATATTTCTCATATATATATACACACACACATATATATGGGTATATATATATAATTGAGGAGATCTGAGAAATTGAAAGGGCTATATAGAAAAAAAAGCAAAATAAAGTTTTTCAAAGGAGTCAGGATGTAGGACGTGTGTGTGTGTGTGTGCACGTGTGTGCATGCACAAAATACATTTGTTTGCAATACAATTGAGATTTAGTCTTAGCATATGTGGCCAGATTGTATCTCAAAATTATATGGGCTGGCACTAAAACCATGTCAGTTTATGGTGAAACGCCAACAGAAAACTCTAGCATCCTTGTAATCTAATAATGTCATAAACCCAATTTGATTCACTCACAATTGATACCCATATTCATTCATTTATTCATTGAGTCCATCTATGTCTCTATCATTTAAAATAAACCTTGGCCTTACATATCTAGAGTTTCCAACACCACACATTTCAGTTTGTTGGCCATCTTAAAAGCAAAAGGAAACAGTCTCTGTTTGGATACAAGATGCTTAGTAGAGTGGTTAAGACCACAAATATTTGAGACTGATCTACTTGAGCTAGAATCCTAGCCTTTGTACTTTCTGTCCTTGAGCAAACTTATAAGATTGTTAATACAATTAAATAAGATGATGTATTTAAGCATTTAGCAAAGTACCTGACTTATAGTGCTCTCTGAATAGCAACTGTCATTATTATTGTGATCATTATTATTAGCTATGCATCATCAAGTCATATAAATACTTTGAACTATGCTGTGAGCCTGGTAAGAAATGAAGCAAGAGGAGAATTTCAGGTGGATGTGGGATAGGACATGAGGCTTCAGGGAGGTTAGAGTTGATAATTTATTTTGCATTCATTCAACTCTTTTTCACTGAAAGTCAGAGATGTAATAAGAAAATACAATTAAATTATTAAAGTCCTTCCTCAAGATTCTAATATTAACAGGAAAACAGCTAAAATAACTCTCCTATGTTTTCCAGAGTGACCACCAGGGTCCACCTTGACATAGGCATGAGGCAATGCCTTGGTTCAGCATAAAAATGTCACCAGGAAACCTATGTCATCATGGCCCAAGAAACTTATAAACTAAAAACCATTCATTCAAAATGGACACATGTGTTGAGTGAGGCAGCAGTGAGTCCAGGACAGTAACAAGATTATACAGTCTTTCCTTATAGAGTTGGTTCTCCATCTGCTCTGCTTGTCAGCTCTATATAGTTACTATGAAGAGAGTTCTATTTTGATGTTCATCCATGTTGGGCATTTATTTCCTAGATGGCTGTCTATCCCACAAGAATGCTTGACATCTCAGTCTTGGGCTAGTAATCCACGCATTCACTCATCGGTGTTTATTGAGTGCCTACTGTATACAGGATATTGCCCTTGATGTCCAAGCATAAGAAAATGGCAGCAGGGCCAAAAGGACATCCAACTAGCCCTATTCCAAGGACCCCATGTAGAAATGATACGAACAAAATAGTCCTGAGGATACAAAATTTAATGCTGCACAACAGGATCCAAAGAACAAATTGACACCTTGAAGCTGTGCAGTGAGCCCATCTGCCAGATCAATCATCTAGCCAGGCTAGACCAGTGCACTTCTAAGCATGGTTTGGGGACTGGCACTCTTCTGCAAAGTGGTTATTACCAGTTCTATTGATGCAAATACAGAAACTGAGAGTAAGCCTTAGGAACTTTTATAGCAGTTTGACATTGCCACTGGCATCCAAATGCATGATCAGTGAATTCATTTCACTGAACAGGATATAGTCAGTTAGTTGGGTGTTGTCAAACTTGCCTGGTCAGTCACACGTGGCTTGAACTATGTAAAAGTCTTGTGCAGTAGAACCATGTATTGCTCCATAATGGACCAAATTTTTAAAATAGTCTTTCACTTCAAATAGTTTATAGTACTCTTAAATATTGTTTCTTTAGGGTTTTGGGTAGCTATCTAAGATTTTGTTTTTCATTTTGTTCTGAATACTGCTTTTTTTTTTTTTTTTTTTGAGGCGGAGTCTTGCTCTGTTGCCCAGGATGGAGTGCAGTGGCGCAATCTCTGCTCACTGCAACCTCTACCTCCCAGGTTCAAGCAATTCTCCTGCCTCAGCCTCCTGAGTAGCTGGGATTACAAGCATGCACCACCATGCCCAGCTAATTTTTGTATTTTTAGTAGAGACAGGATTTCGCCATGTTGGCCAGGCAGGTCTCAAACTCCTGAGCTCAGGTGATCTACCCACCTCAGCCTCCCAAAGTGGTGGGATTACAGGCATGAGCCACTGCACCCGGCCTTACTGCTTTTATTTTAACCTGCATATACCTATGCTTCTGTCTGCTGTAGGCATCCTAAGTGAATTAATTGGTAACACATTTAGTTAGAATGAGAGCTATGGAGGAGCCCTTACATTCTGTTGCAGATCCCACAAGTTGAATCTGCTGGAGTATCAGAGGCTATTTTAAACAGGAGCAAGTGACCCATTCCCTTCTGCAACTCACCCCACCCACCCACACCCGCTCATTCCATGCCACACTTCCTTGGCACTTTAATCACAATTTGAACCAGTTGCTCAGCCATAAGGACCACATCCTACTCCTTGTCTTCCTCCTCCCTTCCCAGTCTGAGACGATATATCCAGTGCTACTGAAAGTGTGGTAGTACCAACCAGTGGCACTAGGAGAACCTGGAGCTTGGTAGAAGTAAGATTCTCAGGCCCCACCCAGACTACTGAATCTCTAGAGAGGGGCCCAGCCTTCTATGTTCTTGCCAGCCCAGTGCAGATTCTTAATACCTGGGTATCATGACGAGCTTGAAAATACTCTTCAACTCGTTGCACAGGAAAGGGTCTGCCACCTGGTGGGCACTTCGGAAATGTGCATTTTTCTTCCCTTCCTTGACTGCACGTGGGGAGCCACTTGAGTCCCTCCATTCTTGGTTGGGCCTTTCTTTGGTCCTGGCTTATCTCAATTGCCAGCTGAAAGGTCTGCTTAGTCACTGCCTAATAACAGATCACCCTGGGACTTGAGCCCTTCTGAGAACCCCATACTGTTTGACTGGGGCCCTGATCCTCTCCTGAATTCTTACAAGGCTTCACCCCTCTACCCTCTCATGCCCTACTGTACTTCTCTCTGGGAACCGCAGGGTCTCCCCACTCCCACAAGGATGAGCTCTAGACAGATGCATGGATCCCTGGAGCTGGACCTAACCAGCCCTGCTGAACCCAGGCAGTCAGGCCTCTACACTTTTATGTCAATCAGGGACCTTCCTGAAACAGTGAAACCCAAGGGGAGAAACAAGGCAGGGACTCACCCACCTCCCTGGTGGACTCAGAAAAAGGAGAGCAGCAATCAGTGATCTCACAGAAACGTCTCTGTGCTTAATATCTTTAAAACTGATTCTCAGATACCCAGGAAGGCAAGAGGGAATGAGTTAAAATAATTTTAAGAACAAGTTATTTCCTCTCATGATAAAAGCCTGTATGTTCATGGTAGAAAAAAAGTTTCTACAAATTTTCAAAATTGCAAATAATGTTTTAAAATCAGTTGAAGTTCTATTCCCCAAGGGTAAGCACTGCACATTGTTATTATATTTCAGTCTTTTCTCTGTGCATGTGTATTTTTTATAAACCTGGGATCATACTAGGCATACCATTTTAACCAGCTTTTAATGCCTAACAATATATCATGAACATTTTCCCATGTCATTAAATATTCTGAGTCCTGCCTTTCATTGGCTATCGATTATTCTTGTTTATAGGTGTATCATAATTTATTAAACCAGTCCTCAAGATTTAGACAAGTTAAAGTAATTTTTTAAACAATATCTTATGTCAGCAAGGGGAAAACTATTCATGCTCTTCATAAAGACGAAAAAATGAATCAAATCAGTGATGACAATTTCAAATGATGTGCCATTCTCATTTACCAAAATAACAAAGTGTCTTAAAAGTTGGAGACATAGGCCGGGAGCGGTGGCTCACGCTTGTAATCCCAGCACTTTGGGAGGCCGAGGCGGGCGGATCACGAGGTCAGGAGATCGAGACCAGGAGAGGCTGAGGCAGGAGAATGGCGTGAACCCGGGAGGCGGAGCTTGCAGTGAGCCGAGATTGCGCCACTGCACTCCAGCCTGGGCGACAGAGCGAGACTCCATCTCAAAAAAAAAAAGTTGGAGACATAAATGCAAGTCATTGTGTGCATTATAATCCTTCACGTTAGACATTCACATTTTCAGCAGATGATTGCTATCTTTGTCCTTAAGTAAAATACAAGGACATCTCCAGGTGAATGAGTATTTTAGAAGGTGGAGGATTAAAAAGCTTGCGCCCTTCCGCCAGTACTATCATCTGCTCCATCCATCTCTGCTCTCCACTCTGCCCCACTCATCATACATCAGGATCTGCAGTCCCAACTGAGAGTGCCAGTGGTTCATATACCTCAAGGGCACTCTGGGAACCTTAGCAATCAACATGAGAACAATGGCTGTCTCCCCACTTTGGGCATATGTCAGATAGCTGTGTGATTTGATACTTCAAAGGCAGGGACGAGTACCCCATACGTATACTGGGGCAGACAGAAATAGAAGGCCAAGGGGGAAAAAAGCTACTCACGAGATTGGAGGGAAGAAAAAACAAAAAACTGGAAACAGCAATGTCAAAGGGAGGTAGATATCAGAAATTCAAGGCCCTGGTTCATCTAACTTCAGTTTTCATTGAGATGCACACGGAGCAGGGGATGGACCACCCCACGCTTTCCAAGGCCAACTGAACAGTGTCTGTCGTGCCAAAAGATGCAGACGTACCCAACCATGCCTCTCATCATACTCTGTCCCAAGGAAATACTCACACAGGGCACAAGTCTGTTCAAACATGTTCTTTGCATCTTTGTTGTTACTGATAAACTGGAAGCAATCTAAATGTCTGTCCACCGGGGAATGTTCCAATAAATTGTGGTATATCCAAAGCATTCACTAGAAAAATTAAAAACAGACTTTTTTAAAAGAAGTGATTTTAGGAATACTTAATGAAAGTAAGCATGCATTAAGAATAGTGTAATCCCATTTATAGCGTTAGAAGTCTATACAATTGTGTGTTTACAAATGTGCACAGAAAAAAGTTCCCAGATATACATCAAACTTGTTTCAGTATATACCTTAAAAAAGAAAAGGGTAGAATAAGAAAGATTAACTCCATATGCAACCACATTCAAAAATCTTTACAAGAATGTATTAATATTAATGAATGTATTAATGAATAATGATGTGCATAATTTGTTTAATGTTATGATCATATGCTTTACAGTTAGGCTTCAGTTTATTTCTTGCTCTTTAAATCATCAGGTCAGGGAAAATTTTTTAACCTCTGTGACCCTCAGTCCATTTAGTTTTAAACAGAGGAATAATATCTAGCTTTCACATTTGTTGTAAAGATGAAAGATATTTCAATGAAGGATTTAATTTTTTAAAATAAAATAAAAAAAAGACGAAAGGCCAGGCGCAATCACTCACACCTGTAATCCCAACACTTTGGGAGGCCGAGGCAGGTGGATCACTTGAGGTCAGGAGTTCAAGACCAGCCTGGCCAACATGATGAAACCCTGTCTCTACGAAAAATACAAAAAAAATTAGCTGGGGATGGTGGCGTGTGCCTGTAATCCCAGCTACTCAGGAGGCTGAGGCAGGAGAAGCACTTGGAACCCAGGAGGCAGAGGTTGCAGTGAGCCAAGATAGCGCCACTGCACTCCAGCCTGGGCGACAGAGTGAGACTCTGTCTCAAAAACAAAAAAAAGAAAGAAAGAAAAAAAGAAAAGAAAAAAGATGAAAGATAATATGTATAAAGCACCCAACATAGTGCCTGGTACTTAGGAAAAACTAAACAATGATAACTGTTCTTAGAATATAAACACACTTCTTAGCCTTGTGCCCTCCTCCTCCCGTTTTTGCCACCCTTTCTGACGTTGAAATACATTGAACTATATAAAAATAAATGAAGGGACACAAAACAAAACATCATGTGCACAGCTCTAGTAGAGGCATAAACAGTTGAAAAAAAAGTCCATAGCAACAACCAAAATATTTTTTTTCAGACTCTTTTAAAATTTAAAACTTTAAATGAGAAATCAAGGGGAAAATGAAGTAGCTGAACTGGAATTCTAACTCAGGCAATCTGGCCCCAGGGTCAGAGCTCTGTACTGTTATAATCCCCTATGACTCTAAAGGGTAAGAACATTCCAGACCCAAAGGAAAGAATTTGAAACTGTGGAGGAAAAACTCCTCTACTGTCAGGTAAAGATGCAGGGCGGTGAGACCTGCTGTGATGGGAGCAGTAGAGGTCAGCATGTATCTGCTTAGACAGTCTGAGGTCATATTCTGGTGCTGCCATTTACCAGCCATTGAAACTTGGGCAAGTCACTTAGTTTGTTTGAGCCTCAGTTTTCTCATCTGTAAAATGTGGACCCTCTTTCACAGAACTGTGGAAAGAAACAAGCTCTTAAATGATCTCATGGGACATAGTGAGTGCTCAATAAACGGGAGTTATTTTTCTTACAATGAGCCAGAAAGACTATGAGAACCACATTGGACATTAGGAATGTAGAATGCCCATGTAAGAATAACCACTAAATTGTGACTGACAGTATTGAAGTTTCTAAAGTCAGGAATATTATGGACGCAGGCAGAACAGATGCAATTGCCAAATCCCTTGACTCTTCCAACAGGTAGTTTGCAGGCAGAACAGATGCAATTGCCAAATCCCTTGACTCTTCCAACAGGTAGTTTTCAGACAAAATCAGATACAAGTAGATTGCTAATGTACCTAGCATTGAAGTTGGAAGGTATTATTGGGAGGGTCAGCTTTACAAAGACATTGTAGGTGATCACTGGAGTTCAGTCTTTCTCTTCCCCAGGACATCTCCTACAAGTTGCCCTGAATGCTTATAATTCTATCATTGCCCTTCCATTGTGGTCTTTCTTTTTTTGTTTGTTTGTTTTTTTGTTTTGTTTTGTTTTTGAGACAGAGTCTCACTTTGTCGCGCAGGATGGAGTGCAGTGGCGCGATCTCGGCTCACTGCAAGCTCCACCTCCCGGGTTCACGCCATTCTCCTGCCTCAGCCTCCCGAGTAGCTGGGACTACAGGCGCCCGCCACTGCGCCTGGCTAATTTTTTGTATTTTTAGTAGAGATGGGGTTTCACTGTGTTAGCCAGGTCTCAATCTCCTGACCTCATGATCCGCCCGCCTTGGCCTCCCAAAGTGCTGGGATTACAGGCGTGAGCCACCGCACCCAGCCCCGTTGTGTTCTTTCAAAACGCAAACCTACTGGCTGAGTATCTTATCAAGTCATTAGCTTCTCCAAATGGATGAATTGGATAAGATTCCTTTTACTCTTGACAGGGTCCAATAAAGACAATGGAAAGAATGGGACTAGAAGGAGGCCATGAACAGGGTAAGGATAGCAACGGATAAGAGAGAAAGAAAAGAATAATAATAAGGAACAGGACTGCCAAGTAACAAGTAATACTGTGCAGCTCGTCAGGTTGTGAGCAGCACTCACTTCATTGTCAAGGCTCTAAAGACAAATGTCACCTATCTCATTGTTTGTCAAGGGCTGACCCTGAGCATAGGTTTAAACGACAACGAGTTTCCAACCAAATCTAGACAAATGTGTGAATGGCATAATGATCACAGGCTATGAAGATATCCCCAAATGCCTCACCTTACACAGCTGGCCTGCTGCATCGTATCTTAGGGATGTTGCCCAGCACTTAGTAAACACATAGGAGAATGTTTAGAACAGATGACCATTGGTTCTTGGCTTTGACACTTACCAGCTATTTAAGCTTGGCTAAATCAATAATTCTCTCCAACAAAGAATGTAGTCAGAGATAAATTGACCACAAAGAAATCAAATCGATGAATCTACACTCCATTTTTAAAGTGGCCCTCCAATATGATAATCATATTTCCCCTTGTGGGGAAGACAAGGAAAAATACATTAAATCATTACCAGCCCCCTAAAACAAGCTATGATCATCATGAAAACATAATACCAGTTCCAGGATAAGCTGGGAAATCAGTTGCCTTAAACCATCTCTTTCAGTGTCCTTACTTCCCTTGAGGATATCTTTTTCCCAGGAACATAAGAGTCTTCAGGCTATCCAAACCCATTTTCAGTCTCTACAAGGTCTAACCTTCTTCCCTCTTCAGTTTCTGAAAACATTCTCATTTTCCATAAAAAAAAACTTATTCCCCTGAAGGTGTTGGTGACCAGTACCGACTTACATCCTTACCTCTCCGGGGCAGGGAGGCTTTGAGTTTTGAGTACTCCTGGAGATCCAGGGACCTCATGCCAAAGGTAGCCTCTGATAGTGGCATTGCAGCCTAGGAAACACATACATGGGGGAACCGTGTCACCTGTGCTTATGACCTGCCCTGGCACAGGGCTGGTTTATCTCTCCAGTTATTCTATTCTGTGGCTAATTCTAATTGTGAGCTGTATTTACAGATTGGTCTTTCAGGTCTTGGTCAGTTCAGCCTTCTTGATTGAACTGGAACAAATATGAGCCTCTATCCACACTGCCCGGGTCCCAGAAATTCAGAAACAGCTGAGCTTTTCAAGTAAGATTAGAGTCAGAAATCCTCCATGGTCCAGAGCTATTCTCCATGGCACTGACCTGACATAGGATTATTATATATTGTGAACCTCTGTCCCCATGACATTTGTCAGTATGGGCTTATACAAGGGATTTGGCTTTATTAAACTTTACTGCCTCTTAAAATACAGAGCTGTGCTGCATATGTGACTGTTTAACTCAATTGTCTATATGATAAAGACACTTGGCATTTGAGTAAGAATATCATGTGTGGGTTGATGGTTTATTAGTCTAGACTGCAATATTCTATGACTGGCAGATTGTACCCCAACCACCCATAGTTGCCTCAGACATCTAGTACAGCTATAAAGGCCATACTATTTTAGTTAAGCCTCTGGACTAATGAAAAGATATGTATTCAGCTCTCTGTTTGCCTAGTTCTGGAAATAACTTCTTATAATAAGACTAAGATATAAAACTAAAGGTCAAAACTGTGTAAGTAAAAGAAGCTACTGCCCTTTAAGGGAAAAATAATACATGTTAATTTTTGCAGCAATTGAATGGGTTTCCAGGGAAACAGGTATCTGCAGTGGGTTCATCCCACTTAATATTTAAGACAAGAGGTAGGGAATTTCTTTCTTGTTATCTTTTCCTGGTTACACACGACATGCTCATTCTTAAATTTCCTTTGAAGCGATCATTCTATGCTTGAGTCTTATTTGTTCTCCCAAAAAAAGAAATGAATGCCCATTCTATGATTTTTTAAGACTTTTTGATATCAGGAATATAAGCCTGGTGATCACTACTAAAAAATAAAATTATGCAAGTCAATCTGACCCCCTTTTTTAATGAATCAAAAGCTATTTGTTATTACTTGTTTTATTGAAAATCTGCTTACTTTTTGAGTTGGATTCTGTTTCTAAGAGTTGAAGTAGAAAAATAAAATTGGTGGCAAAGGACCACTAAGTCTTCAAGGTTGAGTAAATTGTATGTTTTCTTGGAAGAGCTCCTAAGGCAGACCTATAAATTCCTTCTTATATTTTGTTTTAAATTAATCTCAGGTTTACCAAAAAAGTTGTAATAGTGCAAATAATTCCCATACCCTTCACCTGGATTCACCAATTGTTAACATTTTACCATATTTCTTTTCTCATTCTCTGTATGTGTTTGTTTGCATATGTACATATTCGTTTCTCATTCTCTGTGTTTGTTTGCATATATACATATTATTATTATGCCATTTGCAAACCATTTGAGAGTAAGTTATAAACATCATGCCCTTTTAACTCTAAATACCTGCTAAAACTAAGGAAATTATCTTAGGACACCATAGCACAATTATCAGAATTGGGAAGTTTAACATTGATGCATACTATTTTCTAATCTACAGACTTTATTTACATTTTACAAATTATCCTTCCTGCCACCCCCTTGGAGGGGGAGTTGAGGTGAGGACCAGGGCTGGAGAGAGGACTTGTCTCTAAGAGGTTTTCACAGGCTTCGTTCCTCTAGATAGGGCTGGGAGAGGCCACCACCAATTGTCCTTTATACCAATCTTATTTTCCGGTCTGGGATCCAGGCCAGGATCATACATTTTATTTATTTATTTTTTATCTCTTTAGTCTGCTTCCTCCTCCCCCCACCTGTGCAGCTTTATTAGAGTATAATGGACAAATAGGCCGGGCGCGGTGGCTCACGCCTGTAATCCCAGCACTTTGGGAGGCCGAGGCGGGCGGATCACGAGGTCAGGAGATCGAGACCATCCTGGCTAACACAGTGAAACCCCGTCTCTACTAAAAATACAAAAAATTAGCCGGGCGAGGTGGCGGGCGCCTGTAGTCCCAGCTACTCTGGAGGCTGAGGCAGGAGAATGGCGTGAACCCCGGGGGGCGGAGCCTGCAGTGAGCCGAGATCGCGCCACTGCACTCCAGCCTGGGCGACAGCGAGACTCTGTCTCAAAAAAAACAAAAACAAAAAAAGCAAAAATAATAATGGACAAATAAAAATTGTATGTATTTATCATGTACATGTTATGTTTTGACACATTATACATCTTTAAATGATTAAATCAAGCTAATTAACATATCTATGACCTATATCCTTATCATGTTTTGTGGTGAGAACATTTTAGCAATATCTAACTGAAATTATGTACCCTTTGACGAACATCTACCCATTCTACCTACCCTCCCCACTGCAGACCTTAGTTATCACCATTCTACTCTAGTCTGCTTCGATTTCAGCTTTTTCCATTCCACATGTAGTAGAGATAATGCCGTGTTTTTCTTTCTGTGCCTGGCCTATTTCACTTAGCATAATATCCTCCAGGTTCATGTTAGTCTGGAACCGTTTCACAGTTTTTCTTTGTCGTTCACACCATTGAAGAAATATTTCTTGACGAAATACAGGCTGATTATTATTTTGGAATGTCCCTTAATTTAAGTTTGACGGATGTTTCCTCATGATTTTTTTTTAGACAAGGTCTCACTCTGTTGCCCAAGCTAGAGTGCAGTGGTGAGCTAATAGCTCACTGCAGCCCTGAACTCCTGGCCTAAAGCAATTTACCCACCTTGGCCTCCTTTGCTCTGGGTTACAGGCATGAGCCACCGCACCCAGCCTTTCCTCACGATTAGAATCAGATTATACATTTTGGACAGAGATACTCAAAAATTGTATGACGCGGTGTTTGTTCCTATAAAATTTTGAATTTAATTATATGATGCAGAAATAGTTTTCAATCTTCCAAACCACTTAAATCTTAGTGTGAGGAGGCCTAGATCTTTACTGGTGAGCTGGCTCATTATCTCACTGGGTTAGAAGAAAGTATATTTTCTAAAAGTCCTCTAATAAGCAGCTATTCAATGCTCTAAAGGTGAATGTCAGAGGAAAAAGTTACTTGTTTCTCTGTCCCCTCTGACATTTTTAAGGTTGGAATCATAGGATGATACTTACCTAGGGAGCACCTTTCTCCGTAATAGGGGCAAAGAGCACATTGTCCATGGTCTGAAGACTTTTCTGAAGATAAAAAAATAGACACAGCCACTTTATTCTCTTCTCATATTTTAACTAAACATTCTTTTCTTTCCACAATCCAATCATATTACATTACAAAACAACTAAGATCAGAGTATGTCTTAAGTTAACCTTGATATTTATTGTGTATCTTTCAAGAACATTCTGACATTTGAAATACAATGAAGAATTTCAATTTGCCATTTCTAGATTTGGATCTCAAGGGTACCAACATGAGGTAGATCCTATTTTTGAAAACTTTTTTACAAATCCTTTTACTCTACTCATCTTTCAAGGCCCAATTCAGACATCGCTTCCTCTGTGCATCCCCATGCCCCATCAGAATGAATTTGGATTTTTGTTTTTAATGCTGTGATGAAATTTTGTACAAGTATTCACTGTGTTCTGCCTTATTTAATTGTGGCTTCTGAACATGCCTGTTTGATTCACTGCAGATGGTGAATTCATCATAATTTATACTGACAATGTTTTAAATTGAGTGTGTTCTATGTGTCCAGTACTGTACTATATGCTGAGAATAAAAAGGTAAATGCACACCCCTTTTTTCATAGGATTTTCAAACAGAAAATGTTGGCAGAGCTTCGAGTCTAGGCTTGCAATGAGCAGTAACTGTTGACAACCAAGCGATGATGAAAATTCTATTGGCTGGCTAGCATTTGTCTTAGGAAAGAATAATGAAGAATGTAACCTACGTTGTTTCAAAAATAATAATTCCATTTTACTCCATGTTCACTTAACGCTTGAAATATTCAGCTTGTGGGATACTGTTTTCTGCTTGCTGATATGTATTTTTAGTTTGATTGCAAATTTCAGAGTCAGGGCCATGTCTTCCTTCTATGGTGTATCTCCATTAGATCTGGGAGAATAACATACGTGGTATTGATACATAAATGATGTAAACTTTATTTTATTTTGAGAATCAGTCTTAATTAACTCAAGCTATTTGTAGCCCTGCATCTATTTTCATAAAGCTTCACTGAGATATAATTTACATACCATCAAATTCCCCTGTCTTAACTGTATAGTTCGATGATTGTTAGTATATTTACAGAGGCGTGCAACCATCATCATGATCTTATTTTAGAACATTTCCATCATCCCAAAAGAAACTTTGAGTCATTTACAGTTACTCCCCATTCCTGTGCCCAGCCTCTGGCAACCACTTTTCTTTCAGTTCCTGTAGATTTGCCCTTTCTGAAGCTTAACAAAAGTGGAATGCTACAATACGTGGTCTTGTATGACTGGCATCTTTCTCTTAGCATACTGTTTTTGAGATTCACCCACAATGTAGCATGTATCAGTACTTTAAACTTTTTACCTTTTATTATTTTTATAACATAACATTTTCAAGTATAATGTAGGACTGGAGCCTTTACTGACGAAGAATAAATCTTTTGAAACTACATCAGTTGTGGCATAGTCTAAATTTTGCACTAGTTGTTCTTAAGGGTGAAAAGCAAAGTAAATGCCGATGATTCAATTGTTCATTCATTATTCCTATTATTAGGGAAATTTGTTTTAAAATTAATCTCTGACATGTTATTCTGGGTTAAAGAAAGTATACTCTGGCTGTTAAATGTCAAAATTATTCCACTTAAACAATCACTCAACTTTTCACATCAAGTCGATCATTGTGAATTACAATGAAATAATTATCTTAACACATTAAGGGGAAACATATCTACTTTCTCTAATGATTAAATTAAAAAATCCATTAAATGAGTTGTTATGTGATATTCAAGCAAAACATAAATGATATTTATAAAAAACAAAATATTGAAGAGCATTTTTTTCTAGAGATATAGGGAAACATATTGACTATAATAAATATACGATGTGACATTAAATTAAGCACATCTTTGGAAAAACAGATAAATCATTGAAGTGATCTTAGAATTTGTGTTGAAACACATTATTAGTCACCCAGAAATTCCAAAACAATAAAATAATTTTCCACTTAGAAAAGCATAGCGTGGAAGTGGGAAAGGTGATTTCTAGAATAGTAACTTGAGGGCCTAAATTTCAATACTAACCTTTTCCCTTTGTAATTATGTACAGTAAGAAAAGCACCCCTCAGTTTTCCACTGTTCAAAATGAGTGGAAATACCTTCCCAAGCAATCTTATTGTTTATAAAGACACCATGCAATAGACCTCATCATTATTATGTGGCCAATTGTCTAATTAAAGGTACAGCAAAACTGAAATATTTTTGCATTTTTTCTATGCCATGATGTTCAAACCACATCAGACTATATTAGATTCATTAAGGTTTGCTTTTGAATCAAATGTTCATTTATAAAAAAGAGCGGACATTCCACTGTTGGCTTAGCAAATAGAAGACTTGAATGATGATAACAGTGGTCTGAAGTATATTTCAAATTTTTCACTTTTCTTTCAATCTCCAGCCTTACAAGTACTATTCTGTTCACTTTTGTATATGTGCATTTTTCTTTTGGTTTGGATCCTGAGCTCTTTTTGAATACTATCTCATTCTCTCAAAGCACAAGAAGACTTGATGATTTGCCTTTGGTCTTAGGAAATATCAGTCAGAATAAAACCCTTGATCGTTATCCCAGAGTTCTTATGTGAAAGACACTATGCTAGGACTCCAGTCTTTAATCAGCACTGTTCCGTCCACTGGAAATACTATGCAAGAAAGGCCTTGGAATAGTACAAACGTGTCTGGGAATTTTGGACCCTACAACCCATTACTTGAAAACTTAAATGGAACAAATCTTGAATTTAGGCTGAAATCAGACTAAATATTATTTCTCAATAGGCAAAAGAGGACTTCATGTACTAAACATCCAGCAAAGATTGTTTAGTAATTTTCTGAGTGTATAAATTCCCTTGTCTGACATGATTAAGTTTCTGGACTCATCAAAGAGGACAGATGACAAACTACGAAGAATCACTGCATGTCAGTCACTATAGCCCTACAGTGTCCCAGACTCCAGTGTAAGCTGCTAAATGGCATAAGAGCAGCAAAACAGAGACATACCATTTTGGACATAAATATGGTATTTTTATGCATTGAGGATACCACTTATCAGTCTTATGACTGTGGGCAAGTTATGGAACCTCTCTGAGTCTCAGTTTCCTTATCTCTAAAACAGGAACAGTCATATCTACGAGCAGGATTGCTGTGAGGCTTAAATGATATAATCTATAGGAAAGTGGTTAGCACAGTGCATGGGCCATTGTACGTGGGAAACTGTGTGTGACCAAGCCAGAGAGATGCTGTTCAACAAAACTGCAAATGGCCAGCATTCAGGTCATATGAGAAAGTGGCAAGAGATAAGAGTAGAAAGTAGTCAGGAGCTACATTACAAAAGACTTCTAAGTCTTTAAGCTTTATCTTAAAAACTAAAGATTATTGCAAGCTAAGATTGGGGTTGTGGGAGGGGCAATTGGTGACATGCTTTAGATTCTCCTTTAAAATCAATTCCCCTAGCTGCAATGTGGAGGATGAATGGAAAGATCAGAGTAAGGTGAGAGGCATAGAAACCTCTTGGGTTAGCCAAGTTTTCTCTTAAAAATGAAATAATTAGTTTAATTAAAATAGCAACAGCATAGAATAGTTGGCCCTTTGTGACTAGAGGCTGTGGCAAAGCTACAGAGAGAGAAACAAGCTGTAATGAAAAGTCCAAGTATGTAATTTCTACTTGAACAGATCTGGATTTGAATCTTCACTCTTCAAATTACCATTGTGCCACTTCAGACAAATAGATTTTTTTTCATCTATTAAAAAAATGTGGCTACATTAGGACAAATACCTAATGCATGCCTGGCTTAAAACCTAGATGACAGGTTGATAGGTGCCGCAAACCACCATGGCACATGTATACCTATGTAACAAACCTGCATGTTCTGCACATGTATCCCAGAACTGGAAGTAAAATAAAAATTAAAAAAAAAAAAATGTGGCCAGCCATAGCTGCTGGAGGACTATTGTGATGTTTAAGTAAGATGATGCATATAAACACCCAACACAGAATCTGACACACTGAGTTTAGAATTGGTATGTGAGGTACCTTGGCATCCACGGAAAGGGGTTTGGTAGGTGGCTGGAATGCAGGTCTGGAAGGCACAAGAGCAATTAAGCACCATCTGCACACGGGCAATAGCTGAAGCTGTAGACATTGATGGCTTCACCTGGAAGAATATGTATGGTTAGAAGAGGGCTGAGAATAGAACCAAAGTTATGGCCAATTGTAAAAGACAGATGAGGAGATCATCCCTTGAAGATGACTGAAAACGACTGTCCAGAGATAGAGGAGACATGTGGGAAACAGCTATATGACATGGAGGTTTCTGGTATACCATCAATAGGTTTGGCTGTGGAGTTGGGTGGAAGCAGAGAGCTTGAGCTGTTGTGATAGTATTATGTCCAAAGACCCAAAAATGTCAGATATCACTGCTCCTGTTGAGAGTCTGGAGTGACAATGATAAAGTTTGTTATGTATTATGGTACTGGTAGTGCATGGTCACCAAAACTCAAAGTAGAGGCCAGGAAAATTGAGCTGCATTGGCCACATGGAGCATGCCATTCTTTCTAGCCTAATTAGGCCTAAAACGTTTTAGATCAAGGACAAAGTCAATACACCTGCCAGGACCAGGAGAAAACAGAAACAGAAGAAGACAGAAGTTTTGAGAATCCAGGGCTCAAGGTAACAGCCAGTGATGCTGGAAATGTTGACACAGACCAGCTAGAGCAACTTCAGCCTTTACTAAGACAGTGGTTCTCAAACTTCAGCTAGTATCAGAATCCCGTGGAGGGCTTGCTGTCCCCACCTCCCAGAGTTTATGATACAGTTGCTCTGGGGTGGGCTGCAGAATTTGCATTTCTAAGAAGTTCCAGGATATGCTAATGCTGCTGGTTCAGAAACCACCATTTGAGAATCACTGACCTAAGGATTTTGGACTCTATTTTATAATCTTTGTGGAACCACAAAAGGCTGTTCTTTTTAACTTGCTCATCCTAGAAATTGACATATTTCATCTAGTAAAAGGCTGCTGTAACTAAGTTTGTGGTATCTTTTGCACGAATGTGCTGAGGCAATTATTCCACCTTTGTGAAATAAAACATGCAACTCCAAAGTTTAGACCCACAAAGAGGGTGTCCAGGTTGAGGAAGCCACCAGGACTGCCTTGATGAGAGTCTCTTGCCCTTTGGAAATCTCCCAGTTCAATTATTGGGCCTGCTTCCCTCAGCTTGGTCCCTAAGACTGTCTTGTTCCTACTTCAATGTTCTAATCAGAGCCATTTTTTTTCCACTGCACCAGATCAGAATCCATTCCCTTTATACTAGCAAAACATTGTCACTTTTTCAAGCACATTTTTGTAAAAGCATATTCTGCTTGGTGATCAATTGTGAACAAAAGTCTCCCCTTAGTGCCCTTTCGTGGAGCTGTAACAGGCTAGAACTATCAAAAGCTTTTATGAAATGCCAAGGGAAAAAAATTAGAAACCAATTCAGTGTACAATATGTTTTAAAAGAGAAGAGCTTTGAGTTTCTATTACCACCAAAACAGACTTAATTCAAGAGCCCAAGAGGCCCTGGTCTTGTCCTGTGCCCACCTGGGGATTTGCATTTCCATGTGTCCAGCCTTCCTCTTCTGGATGGCAGCTTTCCTCCTTGGTAAAGACCCTAAAAAGGACACTCCCCTTCAGCAGATTTCTTCTCTCTGTTCTTGGTGTGTAATCTGAGAAATGCACTGTTATGTATCCTTGCCTTAAGCTCCAGCATATATATCCAACAGAGCAGATGACTAGGTTTTTCAAAGTAAGTTTCATGGAACGCTCGTAACAAACATTACAAGACACAGGGTTCTATGATCAGAAATGTTTAGGAAATGCTGTTATACAAAGTCATTCAAAGTTGTGTGTGTGTGAATCTCCAAGAGAGGAGCATTAATGTGTCATTTCCCAAACTCATTTGATCATAAAGTTTATTTTTATTGTTTTCTCTTTAGATCATATCTTGGGACTGTATTATGGGACCACTTAGGGAACACCATCTGAATATTAAGCCAGTAGCCATGGTGTTCATTTATTAAGAATTACACCATTACAGTAGTGGTAGGGGAGGAGGAGCCATGCTAATTAACACTACGAGGACTGAGGAAGTAAAAGTTTCTAAAATGGTTAGGGTTTTGCGTGATCTAGTGACTCAAGGTTTTATATAATTTGGCAGAAATCTTGAGGAGGGACAGTCAATCCCCAGGCCTGAGACAAGTTCCTTTACTCCCTTTCCTCCACAGCACCTTTTTAACCCTACAACACTAGGCCCAGTTGGAAAAATAAAGGCCCCACCTACAATAGGAGAAATGATACAGTCAAAGCAGGAGTGGGTCACGGCCCCAGTAGCTACCACCTACCATGTGACAAGTCACTTCATCCCCTTGGGATTCAGTTTTCTCATAATCAGATAAAATACATGTGGAATGCATAGCTCAGAAGTTCCTGCTGTAATATCCCGGGATCCTAAGAAAATCTAAAACAGGTCTCAGCCTCCATAAATGTTCCATATGTGTTAGGGTCTGGAGGGAGGGCTGCTTTAAAGTTGAGTGGTCCAGAAGTTCCAGGAGCTTGCCCTGCTCACATCTCTAGAGTTGAACTAATTTGAAGTCCTTTTCAAAAGCAATGAGTCCAGAGATCCCAGACCTCAACAATCCAAGAAAGCATGGTCAAAAGTTTTTGTGCACCTCTTTGGTTTCCGCCAAAATGTATTAGATGTGCTTTCAGCACTTCAGTGGTAAGATCGAGACTCATGCTTCTTTACGTTTTTAAAGGGAACTTTCCTCAATTTGAGTAGTTACTTCAAAGGGCAGGAAATGTCTCCATCCTTTTTATAATCTTTTTTGGGGCAGAGATGATTGGCACTGATGATCGTTATTTGTAATTCCATAACCTCAACTGAGGTAGGTTTAATAAACAGCTCTATCTCTGTTCTCTTGTGACGAAGATATAAAAGAACAAACTGGATCGATTTGAGACAGACAGATATCTCCCAGGAACTTTCAAGCCTAAGATAATCCACTTATTGCAATATGTAACATTTTATCTTTTTTTTTTTTTTTTTAATGCACATGGATTTTGGTGCACAGAGAGTCCTTCATCTTTTTTCTGAGAGAGCAAGTGTTGTTATGTATGTGAAGAGTGTCAGGGCTTTCAGGCCTCTGATGGAATCAAGAGGTTCCTGACACACAAAATGTCATTTAGGCTCCATCCAAACAAATGAGAAGGGCTCTGTCCTGTGAAGAGCTAAAGGGAGGGATATATCAGACAGAGGGAAGAACATGTGCAGCGTCCTTGAATCGAGGCAGGCAAAAACTTGGAGTGCTCAAGGAACAATGAGGATGCTATTTTGGTTTATGTCAAGGAAGCAGGAGGGTTGACAAGTAGTGGGGAAGGACCACCTTTTGGTAGAGGTTTGGATTTTGTTCTAAATACAGTACAAAGCCACTGAAGGTTTTAAACAAGGAAGAAACATTATCTGATTTGCAGCCTGTAAAACATCACTCTTTGGTGGCTGTGTCAAGAAAATATTAAAGTGGCCCAAAGCTAATGTGAAAGCCAGAAGGGAGTCCAGTTAGGAGATGATGATGGATTGGACTGCGATGATGGCAGTGGAGAGAAGGAAGTAGTTGCATTAAACATATATTTTGGAGGATGAACCAATGAACTTGCTAATGGATTGGATTTAGGTAGTGAAGGGAAGAAAAGAGTTGGCTTAAAGGTTATTTGCTTAAGCTCCCAGGTGGATGGTGGTGCCAAGACGGGACTACTGTGAGAGGAACGGGTTTTAGAAAGAATTAAGTTGGAGACGCCCTGGTTGGGCAAATGGAGATGTCAAGTTGATGGTTGGATATAGGATCCTGGTTTCAGAGGAGACATCTGGGATGGAGATATCCACATGGATGTTGCATATAATTAGTATTTAAAGCTGTGAGACAGGATGAGATCACCTAGAGCAGGGCTTGGCAAACTTTTTCTCCAAAATACCAGGTGGTAAATATTTTCAGCAGGCTATAAGATCTCTCTTGCAACTACTCAATTCTGCCATGGTAGCACAAAAACAGCCACAGACAATATGTAACAAATAAAAGCTGTATTCCAGTAAACTTTATTTACGAAACAGGTGGTGGGTCATGTTTGGCCCACAGGCTGAAGATTGCTGACCTCTGACCTAGAGTGTAGACTGAGAAGTAGCCCAAGACAAGACCTAAGAGATATATAATATATATAATATATATTATAATTATTATGTATATATAATTATGTCACTTACTAGGCCAGTCATCATTCTAAGTACTTTACTTATATAAACTCACTTAATCTTCACAATAACCAATGAAGTGAGTAGTTATCTCTGTTTTACAAATAAGAAAACTGTGACCTAAATAAGTTTATTTCTGTCTCAAGAAAAAAGAAGTCCAGAAGTTGGCAGTCCAGAGCTAGTATGGCAATTCCGTGTATTTCAGCAACCTAGAATTTTCCAGATCATTCTTCTACAATCCCTAGAGTATAGTCCTCACTCTCATGGACCAAAATGATGGCTGGGGCGCCAGTCACTGCAGGGAACAGAGAGTCAAAACAAAGGAGAGGCAAATGGAATGCACCAGTTGCTTTTAATGTGTCTTTTAAGTTTCCTAGAAATTGCCTTGCAACACTGCTTCTATTACGTCTCATTGGCCAGAAGTTAGTCACACAGACACATATTGACAAATGGGAAACTGGGACATATAGTTTTTTTCTCAGGGGCCATGAGCCCAACTAAAATTTAGAAGTTCAATTACTAAAACAGAAAGTGAGAACAATCATTAGAGTGGAAGTTAAAAGGCTCCGACCAGTTGCTTTAAAGCTTATCAATTATCTTTCCTTATGTGCCTTTTTGCAAGTACAGTTAGTTGATAGCACCCTTCCTAAGACATTTCTGCTCAGCCATTTCATATCTTAGGCCTCCACTGATGATGTCCTACATACTCTTCCAGCTCACTGGTCACCTCTTCTGTGAAGCCATCCCTGGCACTCTAGGCAGATTACTCCTGTGTCCCCATGCCAAGTTTATTACACTTCTCCTTGTATTTCGTTCTTTCCTAGTGTGCCTCCTTTTGTGCTGCCTCCTCTGCTTGACTGGTTAACTCAAAGGCAAGTGAAGCCTGGTTGAAGTGTGGAGGGTAAATTGCTAAGAACTAAGGGAAATATGTAGTGAAGCTGCAAATGAAGAAAAAGGAGTTAGTACACAGGATTCCCTGCTCCTTGGTGAAGGGACTGGGGTCAGACACCTAGTAGAACAAGTGGTTCTCAAATGTTGCTACTTATGTAAATAACCTCGGGAACTTCTTTTAAAAATCTTGATGCTAAGGTTTCATCCCATAATTATTAAAGCGGACTTTCTGTAAGTCATACCTAGGAGTATATATATATATACACATATATATGTGTGTGTATATATACACATATATGTGTGTGTATATATATGTGTGTGTATATATATATAAATTATTGATTGAAACACTTCTAATCGGAATTATTAAAGTCCTCCTGAGTTTATTTAAGGCAGTTGGATGCACGATAAGTGAAATAACTCTTAAGCTGCTCTTTAAATAATTGGAGCAGGCAATCAAGAAAATAAGACAACAACGTCACTGAAGCTTACCCCATTTGTGACACATAATATGTTTACATTGCTTTATTGGCTTTACAAAGAAGCATGCAAGACTGAATCACAGGTGACAGATGTGATTGCTTCTATCAGGATGTGAGGGGCCGTATTTCAAATTCAATGTGAGTGTTGAGCTCCATTTTCAACTAATAGTAATGAGAGTTTTATGCATTCATTACAAGTAAAGAGTATTCCCACTTGGTATGAGGAGTGTGTTTCAGAATGTTTTGTTCTGTTTTCTCCAAACAATAAACGTTAGTGAGGAAGTGAGCTCTCTGAAATATGTTTTGAAACTTTTTTTAATTTAAAGATTTCTGAGGGAATTCAGGATTTTTTTAATTCAATAAAAATACTGTTGACCTTTCTGATGTTTAGTAAAAAGAGAGAGAAAGTTTTTCAGCAGCTATTCTTTCCTTTTTCATTGCAGTATTTATATCCAGTTCTAGGGGAGAATAACTCTCCAATTTTTCAAGCATATTTAGAGATTTCTGAAAATTATTTTTAAGTATTCCTTTGGAATAAAAGTTGAGTCTCTGATTTTCGTTGACATTGTTACCGATGAAAAGCAAGAAATCGCTTGGATTTCTGCCTTTAATGAGAAAGAGAGGGAGCCAGGAAATGCACTGGGCAAAGCTGCAAAATCGAATGGATTCAACACGCAGCTCTTAACCAGAAAAAGAGACTTTGGAACATGTGCATTTGCCAAAAAAGAAAACTGCTTTATTGAAAGGTTAATTTTCAGATTAGGCTTGGGAAATTTGAGATAAATAAATGAGATCAGACAAAAAAAAACATAAGGCCTGGATCCTTTTTCCTGGGGTTTTCAGAAAATAGTTATTGCTTCCAATGCAATGTTTTGACATTTCCAGTAGGGAGGAAATGTTAATTGTAATATTGTGTATGTGTTCTTAATAATACTGAATAAATCTTTTATTTGTTTCAAGAGTAATCAGAAAGTAAGAACACGATTAAAATGTTAGCTGTGTTCTTTATTCCTTATGGTAACTTTTCATGCTTTCTAGGATATTGTGATTCATTTTCCAGGTTCAAAATATACCAACTGAAGAACATGCTTTTGCTTGTTTTATATCAGTTGCAGTTTTTAAAGGAGTCTTATTACTATCCTCCACATAGGTCTGCCTGGGTCTCTTTTCTGATTTTGTCACATCTTTTGCTCATTCTATACTTCCTCACCTTTTCCCTTGAGTCTATGGCTCCTTTACTACATTTATAAAAAGTCAGCAATTAAAGACAGCACAGTGATGGTCCACTTGACTGTATATTTAATACACATGCTATTAAGCTACTTATTGACAGGGACGGTGATTTTTTTCTGAACAGCCATCTCTATAGCCACCAACTCCTTGCTTTGTACTTAACAGACATCCCATCATTTGTTGAATGACTGTAATACCCTCCTTACTTCTGCCATATGTCCCTGCCCCAGAATTCCACGCTGCAATTGATGACTGGAGCTACATGTCCAAAGCAAAGTTCTCACTGTTGAAAATTACAATATTACATTGTTGATGGTCCTTTAGAGAGAAATACAACAAGGTCACATGCTCATGGACCAGCAGGAAGCCAAATGTAAACGTAACCACCTGAGGCCCAGCCCTGAAAACAGGCTGCCCAAGAAACGGAAGGAATCCCTAGTGTAGAAGAGCAGCATCCGCCCTTCCTGATGTCATGATCTACAACTATGCATATACGTGACATGCACACACTGGCCACCATCCACAGGGAGAAAATACCATTAGTAATCATCTTAGCAAGCATTTATAATCTAATTTGGTATTTGTTAACTTCTTAGTTAAAAGATATGATGATTCTTACAGAAAATGCTGTTCCCTTTTTGATCACTATCTTTTAGTAAGTACATGAATACCACTTAAATCACATTAAATCTGGAAAATAATCTCAAAAGCAGATTTGAATGGGAATAAAGTGGTAAGTGTTTACAATTTTCCACATACTACTGATCAGAGTACTGTTAAGCACCAACAGAAAAGGAAAGCTGCTATACAATAGGGGTATTCCTCATATAGGGGCATTGGCATACACTCTCTCTCATGCCTTTATAAAGAAAACATAAATTACAGAATTGAACAGTTAATGTAAGCTTTAGGTCTCACGTAGATTAGTGCTTATGAGGTAGAAAATAATCATGCACAAGGAACAGAATAAAACTCACTTGCAGACATCAGCAGCATTTTCAACCATGTACTTCCTTGGCATGTTTTAAAAACCAGCGGGACCTATGTGTCATGGGAAGATGGTTGGATCCTGGTATTAAAAGCCAGTCAGTAACATTCAACAACAGATTCAACCACTAATATTTTCACAGCTAGATTAATGTTTTGGAGTCAGTCAGTCATCAGGCTCATTACTACTGGATTTTCTCTGGTTCATGCTAATAAACTAGATTATTGATTTTAGGATTTTCTTTGTATCCAAGGATATTCTCTAAGATGTCCTTATAATGTTTCATGCTTAAGCTGTCAACCAAAATGACATAACAATGAGTAATCGTTTTATAATCATGTTGAAAGGGGTTAAAAACAGCATATAAAATGCATCTTAGCAGCTTCAGAGTAACATTCTCGCCGTCACTTCCCTATCTGGGTGGAGGTCATTCCTACCTGCCTGCCATCTTCCCCAGGAATTAACTAGCTGCATGCACAGCTTAAGACCTTTGATAGTCATAAATCTGCTTTCCAATATGTTTGGATGGCAGAAGAGCTCAAAAGACACCTCGGTCTAAATAGGATTTTAGCACATCAGGTGCTATTACAAAGTAAAGCAGGCTGGGTTGCTGTGTTGGTGGTGGTGTTTATTCATCTTCCCTTCGCGTTTCATGTGTATGTATGTATGCTTCTCTGTGTATATGCCCAGCTCTCAGGGTGTATGGGGCTGGAGAATGCATGCGTAGAGTGTGTGTATATGTAAACTAGAAACTGAACCAGGGAAACAAAATGAACTACTGTATGCAAGAAATATATGAAGTGCACCCAGCTGCCAGCAGCAATTGCTACATGCAGTCCACTGATTATTACGCGTATTTTGAAGATAGTCCGGGTTACAGTGGTTGCGATGCTCAGGCTGTGCCCAGTAACAACATATATATGGAACAGGCCTGGGCAGTGAATCAGCCTTATACCTGTAGTTACCCTGGAAACATGTTTAAAAGCAAGGACTCTGACTTGGACACGGCCCTGAATCAATACAGCCAACCTGAATATTTCACTGAAGAAAAGCCTACTTTTTCTCAAGTGCAGTCGCCATCGTATTCTCAAAAAAAAGGTAGGGACCATTTTGCTTAAATTTGTTCAAAGTTTCACTGTCTGTTTTCGTTTCATTTTAAAGTTACAGTTTACATCAGCTTCGTCAAATCTTTGAATTTGAACGCTAAATATTTGAAATTAAAAACGGCAGTAAGAGGGGTTGCTAGGTGATTGAAGGACTCTGTGAACATCAAGATTTCCAAGCACTTTTTTTCTTCATCTATGAAAGCTGGAGTGAGTTGCCTTTCTGTATTTTGCATGTGTGTGTATATATTGCCCAAAGTGACTACTGTTGGCTTCTTTGCGAAAGAAAATATGTGAAAGGTTTCCTTTTGGCGGGTAGGTGTTGTGGTGTTTGAAGTGGGATAATTCTCTCTAGTTCAGGTTCAGATTAAAAACTCATTTGACTTTTTCTTGGCACTTCATTTTGAAAGTTTATTTTAGTTAACTAGTTAACTAGTAAAATATTTAGTGATTTAGTGATTTCTTTGACAGTACTATAATAATGTTGATTTGCTAGGATCTGTAAATGTTCATTTTGATGTATTTACTTATCCATATAAACAGTAAAGAATCTATTTGTAACTATGTCAAACTGTAAGAATGTAAAACTCAAAAACTGAGAAACTTTACCTTGCTATTTTGTCCCTAAAGTTGAACATGTCTGTAATCATATCAAGTGAATTCCCTTTATGAAAGCAACTGAAACACCCTTCAAAATAGCCAATATTAAAACCAGTACAATATCCATTTATCTTAATAGACACTGTGGCTTTATAATGCTATTTAAATTTCTGTCAATAGAACATTTCTTGTATTACTGAAAAATAAGATACTGAAAAATAAAATAAGGGAGGCAAACAGGTAGAACATTTAGTAGCAACTGCCAGATAGGAATGCTTTTGAAATAGTGTAAATGCTAGTGCAGATACGCCAGAATCTCATGTTTTTGTGTATAATCTATAGGATGTTGCATAGAGAACCAAATTTACAAGTTTCTATAATTTACAAAAACATGATGCCCTTTGATCCTCAAAGGTAAATTTCTCTGTTAAATTGATCTTAAAACATAATGTGGTTTATTTAGTTGTGGTTTCTATAAAATTTATCATTTGCTTTTCTTAATGTGACTCTACAATTGAAAGTAGTCTGTTAGGAAAACAAATGAACACAATTTTATAAAAACAAAAACTGGAATCTGTAATTTTTACTATATATAATGTTATTCTATAACTTCCAATCATGAAATATTAAGGGGATTACAGCATAAAATATATTTAGAGTTGCTCATCTTGATTTTTATTTATAAATATAGAGTTTTGCATCCTTTTGAAGGTCATCAGAATCTCATTTATTACAAGGGATACACAGGGTAAGTCCCCTAATGGAAACATTTGAGATAGATTGAACATGTGCTATTTCATTTAATAGTATAAGTAATTTAACTTTGAAAAGAAGAAATTAACATTGCCTCATTAAACATACTTGGATATGCCTTTTGTAGTGTTGTTAGAAAATATTGGTACCTGTCAATCTATGTGCTCATTCTGCTATTCTTAAAAATTCCTGCAGAACGTTTCAGGCTCTTTTCTCTTTTATCTTTTCACTGTATTTTCTTCAACCAACACTGGGGAATATTTGCTTATAAAATGTTAAACCAGGGATTCTTTACTAATTAATTTGATGCATGAACTAGAGGAAAAGACACAGTTGTATGCATATATTGATGTAATTTCAAAGCCATATGTCATTGAAAGGCCACCGCCACCTGCCAAACTCACTAAATCAAAACAGGCAAATATTCTTAAATGCACCATTATTTACTTTTACAAGTCTTCAAGTAAATCCCAGTAAAACTAAACCCAGCTGTTAACTGTCTCTTAGGACAAAAGGTTGTACCCAACATGTTTATCCATATTGATCCACTATTGATTTTTGTTGTGTTGAAGGACATCAGTAATGTCTCATTAAGGCAAAATTAAGACTATAAACAGGTGTTCAGTGGGGTAGGCCTCATTTTCCAATTGGATTTTTATCTATTCACAATAGATAAAAGTTCATAATTGCTTCATCTGTGTTCATTGCTGTCATTACAGCTTTATAAACTCCAATAATGCAGCTGTGTTAACTTTTTCTTTATTTTTTTAAGGATGGCTTATTTCCTAGCCTTTATTTTCTAATATACAGAGAATCTTGTAAAAAAAATTACAATCTTTTAAAAACATTATAGGTACAAACTGGTGAAATAAAGGAAGGCTACACTACCCAACATTAAGAATGGTTATCTTAATTGGTAGACTTTAGAATAACTTTTAGTTTTCCTGGGATTGTTTTTCTACAAAGTTTTTTTTTGCATTCGTAGCCGACAGAATAAGTTATCAAGTCCTGGAAGCACTAAGAACATGAACTAAGGAAGAGTCCGATGTCAGTTCATTGAATCACATTTAAAATAAAGCTTCAAGAATTGAGGAGGGGAAAACCGATGTAATTTTCACATTGAGGAGGGCTGAAATGCAGAATGTAATGTCTGTCTTATTTTTCATATGGATTATGAAAAAACAAATTTTTAATTTTCAAAAGTTAGGGACAAATGAAAAGAACCCTATCATTCACTCAGAAGATATGATATTTACTGTAATTCTAGTGACATAGCTGTGAAATGCTATGCTAAGTCCTCACAGGGCCAGTGCTGGCTGCACACTTCTGGCCCCCGCAAATTCAGGAGAAGGAGGGAATAAGTTTGGAATCAGATGGAGGAGAATGGCAACCAGGTTATTTGTTGTGCTTTCTCCTCTGTGGCTGAGGTTTCAGCAAAGTAAGAAGTTGACTTTTTTTCTCTTCTTTTCTTTAAAAAAAAAAAAAAAATCCTTTTGTGGGTAGAAGTGCTGGCTGTTTCCATCACAAATACTAATTACATTCTGAAGTTCCCAAACAGCCTGCATCTGCATCTGGCTGCTCTGAAGGCAGCTTTGCAGGTCAACCTCTCGATTTAGTCTGGGCCAGCCAGGTCTGTTGAAACAGAATCCTTCCTAGGAGTCTGCCCTGGGCGACTCTCCTCCACGGGATTCTTTGCTTGACCTTCTACATGCCATCTTACTTGATAGGAATTGCATGTTCGAAAAGTTGTCAGAGTTGCTTATCATGTCCAAGAGAATAAGAATTTCCTGTTTTTAAGCCAGGATCGAGGAGATGGGGGTGGGGGAGGGTTGTCCTATTCAGTTTTGGTTCTGATTGTATATGTTGTTGCTCTACAACCACATTTTTAGTTGTGCAGAAAGAAAAATTAATAACCGAAGCAGAAACCCCACACAGGACCGTGCTTTCTGAATCCGCTTTCATTGTCCCTCTAACTTGGAGATAGAATTCTGTCTGTCTGTGTGTGTGTGTGTGTGTGTGTGTGTGTGTGTGTGTGTGTGTGTGTTCTGTAGCTCTGTTGACTCCAGGTGAACAATTACATAGGCATTTGAAATGAAAATTAAGTGGCAAATTGGGGAATGTTTCTTTCTCAAGCTTTCCCTTCCTTTCCTTCTTCCTCTCCCTCCATCTCTCTCTCCTACTTTCCCTCCATCTCTTTCTTCCTCTATCTTCTCTTTCTCTGCCTCTCTTTCCTATCCTTACTCTTCCCCTCTACTTGAATTTTTTAATTTAAAGACAGATGTTATCAGTCCACCCAGTGAACTGTTGAGTACTAAATAAATAATCTCTTTTAAATGTAATAGTTAAGTGGTTAATGCAATCATAGATTTTTCAACAATGTGTATGTAATTTAAGGATGCTGATGGAAAGTTAGGATTTTAAATTAGGTACTGCCACCCATATGCTGTTCAGAGGAAATACCACTCCAGAAAACAATACCACAACTTTTAAAAATACAGAACACATTCACTGTACAAAAGGTTAAATGAAAGTGCCTCTTGGCACCCAGAAATGAAAGCAAAGTAAGGAGCAATAATCGTTTCCAAACCAAGTCCAAGTGCAGACAAAAGCGTGAGCTGACTCTTTCCTTTTCTTTCCTGAGAATTAACTGTCTCATCAAAGACATGTCTTTCAGAGATTTCACTGAATGCCCTAACCTCATCCAGAGCATGCATTGCCCTTACTCACAATGAAAGCTAACAGTAGGAGTCCAAAGCATTATGATCAAATGGATTCAGATGCCTGGCAGGCTTACAGAGGAATGGTGAGACTGCTGACTTTCTGCATATGGAGTTCATATCCACCACCTCACATGCCTCCATGAATAATTTTTCATAGTCAAGCACAACACTTTTTTCTCAGCACTCAAGTGCATTCAGCCTGAAGTCAAGCTGCTTCCCGCCCTATCACCCACTCTGGTCCAGCTTTTATGATCCCATCATCTTATGGGTCCTTGGCTTCACCAGCGCCCACTTGGTTATCTGTATTCTTCCTGTTTCCAGAGCGTTGGGAATACTGACCTTCCCGTGCGCTGTCCTTGGTACTTCCCTCTCATCAGCTCCCTCCGTATCAGCTGTTGTAGAGAATTTCCTCAGCTCTCTCGGAGACTCCTAGAATGTGCTTTTGAGCAGTCACCCCACACACCTGCTTTCCTTATCTGCAGATACCTCCCACCATGTTTTCCTGCCTTTCTTCCCTCCAGGTTCGCCCTCTCTTGCTTAAAGCCTTCTGCTTCCAGCCACTCAGGGGCAGTTCTTCCCCATACCCTGCACCACCACAGGGCTCCATCTCAAGGTTTTGGGCCCTTTTCCATTACCACAAATTCCACCAACTCTTCCCTGCCCTCAAGAGTTCAATTTTTATTCTGGCTTTGTGCCTTTACCCACACCCTCTGTTCCAGAAGCCTTGGCCAGTCTCCCCATGGGTTCCTTTCTCTGTCACCCTAGTCTCCATCCCTGAACCAGTATGCTTTCTTCCAGCTGTCACCCACTGCCAGCCACACCCTGGTGGGCCACCTTGCCACTGTCAGCCTGCATCACTTTATGTCCCCAACTCAGCTCACAGCCTACCAGCCTCTTCTATTACCCGGCAACACATTCTCTCATCACCCCCTCTCCCAACCAGCCCTGCCTTCAAAGGCAGATATCCTTTGTTTTATACAATAACTCTGAATCATTTGTGTAAATCACCTTTGAAAAGTACTATATTGTATATAAAGTATATTAGACTAGGGTTTCTTAACCTTAGCACTATTGACATTGGGGCCACATAATTCTTTGTTGTGATGGTTGTCCTGTGCATTGTAGGATGTTTAGCATCATTCCTCGTCCCACTTCCCACTGGACACCAGTAGCAAACACACACACACACACACACACACAGTAGTTGTGGCAACCAAAAATATCTCCAGACTTTGCCAAATGTCCCCTGGGAGGCAAAATCACCCCCACTTGAGGACTACTGTATTAATGGTGAAGAACTTACTACTTGGAGAATATCTGAAGTAAAGGATCTTTCATAAAGGATTTTTTATAACGTTAAAATCCCTCCTCCATTTCCAAATATCATATTTAAATGTTCATATATTGACTTCTGTCAAAATGGAGTACACCTGAACCTACATAACCATATATACATGCAACATAACACATACATATATGTCATAGCTCATTTCCATTGTTGGGATTTGGGTTCTCCTCATCATGTTTGCTTATTTATGTCAAATCTATCTAGATCATAAGCACCACAAAAGCATCAACCTCTTTTATTTTGCACTCCCTAAAGCGCACATCCATGTGACTGCAGGATACACCTTTAGGGAGAGCAGTACAGCTCATAACGACAGTGATGGTGTTCTGATGACAAATGCAACAGCTCCTTCCCTTTTATGTATGTTTATGTAACATAAGGCTGAAGGGCTGATAGCCCACATTTTTAGAGCTATAACCTTGAATCCCATTCTGAATGGATTTTCAGGTAAAGAAATGACACTTGTTTTTCTCAAGGATTCAGGATATGACATAACTGTGGGTGCTTCTGCATGAGCCCAAAGCTATAAAATGCTTCTCACAGCAAAATCAGAGGCAACTATCACCCATCTCTAGTGACTGTTTCTGCTCCCTCCCCTAATCTTCTGATGACTTTGCCTTCCTGCTTTCTAATTCATGCCCTCTTTTAAAACAGGAAATGATCTCATCAATACCAGGGTTCTACAACTCCAATGCCTCCAAGTATGTGAGAGAGAGAGAGAGAGAGAGGAAGAGCTGTCTTACAATGGCTGCTTAATTTAAATTTTTCAACAAAGACACATAAGGCTTACATAATATATGATAAGAATATTTCTCACTTCCATGAAGAAATATGTTCTCGGGCTGAGAGCAGTGGCTCACGCCTATAATCCCAGCACCTTTGGAGGCCGAGGCGGGTAGACTACCTGAGGTCAGGATTTCAAGACCAGCCTGGCCAACATGGCGAAACCCCATATCTACTAAAAATAACAAATAATAGCTGGGCGTGGTGGAAGGCACCTGTAATCCCAGCGAGTCAGGAGGCTGAGGCAGGAGAATCACTTGAACCCAGGAGGTGGAAGCTGCAGCGAGCCGAGATCGTGCCATTGCACTCCAGCCTGGTCAACAAGAGTGAAACTCGTCCCAAAAAAAAAAAAAAAAGTTATCATTTTTCTCAAACTACTTTTGTTTTTCCACTCTTGATAAAGAATTATGTGAAATACTTCTTTATGAAAAGGCACAATGCAAGAACAAAAATAAATAGCAACTGATGCACACAATCGGGAGAGGTTCTGACTGTGGAGCACTAAAAAGGATGTCTGTTTCTTGGGAGGTAGGGCTACCTTTCTAGTTCAGTTGATCGTTACACTGTGAGAATTTGGGTTTAGTATTGCCAGTTCCTCCTGTTTTTCACATGAAGCAAGAATTCTGTATGTTTTATGAAATTTCCTGGTTTTAAAAATTGGCTAAGATGTTTAAAAACACTCTGCAAGCCAAATGTAGACTGCCAGAATGTGTGCCCTTTTGATTAATATTCCAACTCGAACGCATTATATCAACGTATTTCCTTTCTTAGTGATTTGCATCTTCAAGTGTTTTCCCTCTAATTCTAGATTGAAAGGTTATGTCAGCTATTAAGAATTTGAATGTATAGGGACGGCGAAAGGAACATTTCACTAGGTACTTCTTATACATTAAACTATACTATGCCCAAACCTAAAAATTAAAAAATAGGCTGGGCGCTGTGGCTCATGCCTGTAGTCCCAACACTCTGGGAGGCCAAGATGGGAGGATGGTTTGAACCCAGGAGCTCAAGACCAGCCTGGGAAACATAGCAAGACCCCATCTCTACAAAACAACTTAAAAATTAGCCAGGTGTGGTGGCCATGCACCTGTAGTCCCAGCTACTCAGGAAGCTGAGCTGGAAGGACTGCTTGGGCCCAGGAGTTCAAGGCTCCAGTGAGCCATGGTCTTACCACTGCACTCCAGTCTGGGTGACAGAGTGAGTCCCTGTCTCAAAAAATAAAAGTTAAAAAAATTGTAATTTAAAAATATGTTTTAGTTTCAGGAATTCTTGAGTCAGAAGAAGTGATCCAAAACTCGTGTTGTCCCTTTTTCTGCACTAAAGCCTCCAATGAGAATCCAGCTCCTTTGGCATCATATCCTCATCCCCTTTTCTAGATTGACACCTCTACTTGGTCCTCCTGCTCGCCCTCCTCCGCCCACCAGTGCTTCAGTGTTCAAAGCCTGGCAAGCCATTGTCTGCTGTCCCCCAACACCAGGGCCCAGCCAGCCAGAGGACAAAGTGTAAAGAAAGAGACTCCAAGATTCCAAGCAGGGGTAGGGAGGGCGGGAAAACAGTGGATGTTCTGAGTAAAGATTGTGTGAAGTGGGAGCCCCTGGGTCAGCTCTGCTAATAATTTGCAGAGGGCAATGGATGAAGGCCTCCAAAGTTAATGCTGTTTCAAGTTTGTACCAAGTGTCGTCCACACAGTACACCCATACATGCTGTTAAATAAACAAATGGATAAATGCATGGTTTAATTTAATATAGTGTCTGTCACAGGGTTAAAGATTAACATGATATAAAGCTTGGTACCTAATGCCAAGAATTAAATATAAAAGGAATCAGGATTCGTATGTTGGCGAAAGGCTAAAGGATAAGCCTTTCAAGGTTTTTAAGTATGTAAAGAAATGACATAGGGAAGGTGCTGGTGGGGAAAACAAGCTGAAATCATCAGGTCTGAGCTGCAGGATGAACTGAGGAGGTTCAGTATAAAATCAGAAGAGTGACTAAGCATGCTAGTGACTTAGCTTCCTGAAGGGTGACAAAATATAGTCTCATCCTCTATCCCGTCCCAAGATCAGATATTTACTGGCTCTGAGTTGATAGCTCCACAAGATGAATCAGCAACATGGAACTTCTTCACTTCTCTGAGCTACTCAAAGTATTTCCCGCTACCACAAATCACAGCCCCTCCCTTAAGATGCCAGGACTGGTTCTGCTAGGCAAGTGGTCTTATACAGATGGTAAGATTTGCCAGTTTGGAAAAGATCTCTGAACTCAGCTCTTCTCACTTGCTGCTACATATCTGCTCTCCTAGCCAGCACCTTATATTTTAGATCTACCTTCAAGATTAATCTGCTTTATATTCTATTCCCTAAGGGCAATGTATCTGCCAAAGTGACAAGAGGAACCAGTGTTTCTCCTCCTAGGACCTGAGATGCTATTATAATTCACTCAAAAGAATTAAACTAGCCAGGCTTCTGATCTTGCCCATAAGGAAGAAAGCATTGAATCTGTTTCAACCAAGAAGCCAAGCTTACTACCTGTTGCATGCTTTGTAGTGCAAATGTACAAAACTTTCCCCTTCTACATGACAAGTCCCTCAGAGAATATTTTTTAAATAGCATTAACTGTAAGATATGCAAGATAATACTTAGCAATTAACCAGACATTGCCAAATGTCAACTGAAAAAATCTCAAGTCCTTTGTTGAACAAACAGATGGAGTTTGCTTTTACAAAAATATGCTTGATAAAGTGGCAGCATAATGTATTAATCTGAAAAATAATACATCTGAGCAGACAAGAGCTGGGGGAAATACATCATTTTTGAACTATCATATATTGTCATGGACCTTAATTTTTTCTGGAGGGTTATTGACCAGGCTTCTTTAGCAGTCACCTAGGACAACTAGCAGATGCAGTTCCTGAGATGAACAGTTGTAGCTTCCAGGATTGTGTCTGTAGTATTTGTTTCTACGCAGAACCCAACACTGAAATTATGACACTCATTAGTGTCCACTCTTGGCAACAAAACTAATGATACATGTGCATCTTCCTTAGTTTGGCATATTGACCATTATGTAACTTATTTGGTGAGCATGACAAAGGAAAATGATGGAGACACTTAAATACAACAGGAAATACAACAGCAAGAAATGGTTAAGTTCTCTAGGAGAATTGGTTAGTATGTAATGTTGTCAATCATGTTCAGCAACCTTAAGAGAATCCTCACCTACCTAGTCACTATGTGTGGGACATTATTCCCTGATGGAAGTTATTTAATGAAGAATAATAGACTTAGGCATAATGATTGATGTATCATTGCCTGTGGTGACTGTTTTGGATAAATAAGATGGTTCAGAGTTGACATGTTAAAGAAAAGAAAGCAAGGGGTGGGATGCACTAGTATGATCATGTAAGCAGCTGCCACCAACTTAAGTAGATGCTTCTGTAGAAGGTTTGATGATTTAACTAAAGACATTTAATCACCTCCACCCATGAAGAAGATAATCTAGGAGAAATAAGAGAGTAAAGCACACCACCTCTCAGCCTAGCAGTCATTAAATGAAAGGAGTCCATTCCAGTCACTGATTGAATTATTGTTGGATTCCACAAGAACCTTAAACACTATCTACATAAATTGTTGAACTACAGGTAGGAATAGATCTTCAGGGTCCGGCTGCCAATGCCAAAAGATGAAGCCAGCAGGTCTCAAGAGATAGGTTGGGGGAGTATGAGGTGAGGGGGAACTACCTGCATCTTCCCAACTCTGGTTAATGTTCTTGGACACCTTGTTTTGACCCCTCCCAAGTCATGTCCCACAAGTACAGCAGTGTTCAACTGTATCACAATTGGTTCTCATACCTGAGATTACACAGAAATGACTTGTACCTCTTTTTCCCTTATCTCTGCATTCTGTACTTGATACCAAGAACTTGAAAGTCTTCATTCTGTTGGATTAATTGTATATAACCTCGAGGTATAAGAGGTCAAGATGTAGCTTTTTTGACAGTACGGGTCTGTATATTCCATCTGCCTTTACGAGGAAAGTGCCTGTTTTCCTAATTGAGTTACTTTGTGGTTTAAAAGTTACTTTGTGTTTTCTAAGTAGGTCTTTCTATGCACACAAAAGCACATGAGCACACCTCCTTACCAACACTGGTGACTGTCTGTCATTTTTGTTAAAACCATCCTAGTGAGTGTAAAGTGGTATCTCATTGTGGTTTTCATTTGCATTTCCCTGCAATGATGTTGAGCATCTTTTCATGTTCTTTCCTTCATTTCACCTCTCTTTCTCATTGAGGAATGACCAAGGCTACAGAAACAGAACTCAGCTTATGAGTTTCCAAAGGAAGAAACCATGTCTTACTCATTTTTTACATTTTCAGCACCTAGAACAATGCTAAGCACATGTAGATGCTAAATAAATGTTTTCTGAGTTCATAGATAAATGACTGAATGAACACACAAAGCATTCTAGTTCCCTTTTTTCTCTGCCCAGATCCTTCCCACAATTCCCTTTTTAAAAATGACTGACAAGAGTTTTGAAACCCTTGCAGTGAACTCAACAGATGAATCATGGTTTGCATGATGAAAAAGTAAACTAAGAAAAGCTGTGATATTTAAAAATATAATCCTGTACATTACTAAACCTCACTTTCAAGTCAATTATCTGCCTCCCAAGAAGGAACATTTTTCTAAATTAAAGTTTGAGCAAAATAATTTCTAAGAAATTATGAAAACGGTTTATTTCATTCTGTTTCCTTAATGGCTTTTTTCTGAAAAGCAAGACTTCAGTGACCTAGTTTAATAAAAGGTCTATGAAATGTCATGGTAAAATACACAGTAATGCTCAGTCATTTCAACCTAGCTAATCTTTATTGGAACAAAGAAGACTTTACTGAACTGAGTCAAAAAACTTCATAAGGACCATGATAGGGAGAAAGGATTGTTTCTCAGCCTCTTCCTTCTTCACATCCCAACCAATCCTGCCTCATTTTGATTGTTTGGTCTTATGTGAAGCTGTGTGATTCTGTGTGTCACATAATTTATCAATGATAAACCATTGATACAGGGGAGAATGAACCTGCCCTCCTGAATCAGCATGTTGTGTCTGGGCATCCTCTCCACAGGAAGCTGAAGAAGCAAAGACAGGAGGGAAACAGGAGGCTTCTGCTTTTGTGCTTTTTAGTTTCCTGGGTCAAGGAATTAAAACTAATAAACTCATTGCTCACTAAAAAAGAGAGTTATCATAGTTGGATTTCCTTTTTTCTTAATAAACAAAACCTCTGTCATTTCACACTATCCAGTGTTGTTGGACTGCATATCATAATATCACAAGTTTACCTAACTTTTTTAGGTGGCAAAATTCATTCTACTTAAAGTCAACTCTCCATTTTTAGAAAAAGACCAGCATATTATACTGGAGGGCTAGAAATTAAGAGACCGGGGTTTTAGTCCTGCCTGTAATTTCCAGTGTGACCCTGAGGAAGGCCAAACCTCTGCAGGCCTGTTTCTTCACCTTACAAGGGCTTCGTCATCTCCCGGGACCTTTCCAGCTGTGAAGTTTTCTGAATTTATTGCATGGTACTGTGATTCCAAAGTGGATCAAATCTTTTGAAAACAGGTTTTGAAATAAGCCTTGTTAAATAGATTGTGTTATCTAGAACTCACAGTGCTCAAATCCTGGCCTCTCTGCTTGAGTCACTGGCTCTACAGCCTTCCTGCCATTCCCACCTGCACAGCAAGTGATCACAGCTATTTCATTCTTTTTTTTTTTTTTTTTTGGCAGAATTTCGCTCTTGTTGCCCAGGCTGGAGTGCAATGGCACAATCTCAGCTCACTGCAACCTCTGCCTCCCGGGTTCAAGTGATTATCTTGCCTCAGCATCCTGAGTAGCTGGGATTACAGGTGTCTGCCACCATGCCCGGCTAATTATTTGTATTTTTAGTAGAGAGAGGGTTTTGCCACATTGGCCAGGCTGGTCTTGAACTCCTGACCCCAGGTGATCTGCCTGCCTCGGCCTCCCAAAGTGCTGGGATTATAGGTGTGAGCTATTTCTAAGGCATTCTGAAATCCTGGGCCTGTGTTAACCCTATGAGTATAAAATTCTTACTGTTTGGTTTCACTAAGTCTTTACTGTTGTCACCTCTTCCTGGCAGGCCAATTTTGTCTCTGGCCTAGCAACCTTAGCTATAGTGTCTCTTTGACATTAACATATTATTTTTTAATATTCCTTCTTTTATTTCCTTCACAGGGTACATCCCCAGTTACTTAGACAAGGACGAGCTCTGTGTAGTGTGTGGTGACAAAGCCACCGGGTATCACTACCGCTGTATCACGTGTGAAGGCTGCAAGGTAACTGCCCTGGGTCCACAAGCACGGAGCTTAGCCCAGCTCCAGTCCCCTCCCAGTGCTCTTCCAGAATGCAACATTAAGTTCAAATTAAAACCAAATTCTAACATCCATGGCCTGTGATCATCCAGGTGTCTGGTTGTGCTCTTAATTTTTGACATGTTCAAGAACTGAATTTTTTTCCCAATCATAAATAACTAAATGAGTGTGATGTCTGGTTTCTTTACTTCTGCAAGTGTTTTTAAAACAGGAAGAGAATCAATAAAATAAAAAGAAATTAATAAAACTCTTACTTTGGGTTTAAAAAGCATAGGTCCTTTTTAACATGTTGTCATCCCGAGAAATGACTGTTTCTCTTCTTGTTTTATATACACTGTTGGAGGAGACAGAGTTTACTCTACCACAGGCTGTTTTCTGCTGTTACTCTGAGTGAATATGCTCATTTTCAAGGGTTCCAGTAGGGAACATCTTTGAGGCTATTTAGATTCAGTTATGTTCTGAAATTATCCAAGTTGGCTTTTCGCACAGCCTGCAGTGACTAAGTAGATTCTGGTCATCCATCAGCTAATTTTGTGCTGTATAGTCCTATCTGCGGGAAATACTTGACAAGAATATACCACTGATCAACAGTCCATTCACTTCTTGAAACTGAACCTAAATTGGCCTACTTACAAGACTTCATCAACGAAATTCAGATAAGGTTTCTGGAAAATATCTTTTGGTCCAACAATCTAGCCTTGAAAATGAAATCTACCATAAAGGAAAAAGCTTGACCCAGTGCTGTATTTAGTGTCTGTTCAGCTAATGTTTCATAAATGAAGAAGTATTTAAAGTCAGGGAAGGACTTTTAAAATTGTTTACTTGTTAAACACCTTGTCTTTTTTACCTCTTATATTTAAAACGAAATTATCAGAAGATGTAAACCCTAAAGCAAAAATTGTATTAAATGTATAAAACATTTCACCTTCCCTCCTCTCATCCACCTTACCTCTTCTTCTCTTATTCCCCTTCTCCACCTGCCCCCCTTTGTTCCTACCCTTGCTCGTAAAGCCCCCAAATCAACATGTTAGCTGAGTTTCAAATTAAGGTGTTTTCCTTTTCCCTAATGGAAGATTTTCCATGCAAATTCCCTATGTTTTGTACGTGAAAGTAGGAAACATTTAGGAGAAGGCTGCTAAAAAATGTTGAGATAATACATCCATTGGAAAGGGGTAATTTCTAAGGTTGCAAGACTTGTTTTTTGGAATGTGGTGTAACATGTTCTCATTTATCCAGACCCCTTTGATCTGGAATTTGTAGTCCTTTAACAAAGACTGGGCTAAAGGTTGCCATTACATCTATGAAAATAATGTCAGAGAATTTAATGAATCTAATTACAAGTAAGTCCTGGCTATTTATTAATTAGAGACTTGCAGACAGTCTCTTGAAAGTAGTTTTATTGGCTTAATTTGAAAGTAATAAAACTACATAACTTTAGGTACCTACTCTCATTCCAAAAGTTCGATAATTCAAACTAGACTTTTCTCTAAATTAGTCCCAATTCATAAGGCTTTCCCTACCTTAGTTGCAGCACTGAGGTTCTTCTAAATCAGTGCATAATGGGAAATTTCAAAATCTGGGAGAGAGATCCTAATTCCATTTAATATGGAATTCAATTTAATACTTAATTCCCAAAAATGACTCTAAAGAGTGAATGTGCCTTACAGGGACAATACATTATTAGTGATTGACTTAAACAAAGAGAGAATTGAGCCTATTAACCTATATCCCTGCCTCACATATGTCTTCAGGATGATCAAGAAATCAACTAGCCTGTTTTCCCTAGATCACAGGATGTTTGGAGCTTGGATCAGCTGAGGTTTTCTTAAAAGAAGAAATCGTGTAGCAAAATCTAGATTTTTTTTCAGACTCTGTGCCTTTGTCTCAGGTCAGAATCCTGTTTCTAGGGTTGCCTTCATCATAAAATCAGAAAAGAGCTTTCCCAGGGTACTTGTGCAGATCACTTAATATAATGACAAAGCACCTTGGAAAAAGACAAACGAATTTTTCAAGTGAAACACGGTTTTTAAGAGTGGTGAAAGATGAAAGGGTTAATTGTTTCATATATTGTTCATTCAAACTGTAATTTAAAAATATTTCTACCCCATACTTGCGATGTGTATGGAGAGAATCCTTTTTGCCAATTTTCACCCTGAGAAGAGTGAAATCTTTTGGAGATGTCATGTCTGTTGTGATATCCAAGTTTTTACACATCTTTTTTAGAAAGGATGTTGATACTGTCCCACAGCAAACTATTTTTAGAGAAAGAATCAAAGCTTTTCAACAGCTGCCCGAATAGTGAACTAGAAAACTGAGTTATCTCCTTTTCACATTGATCAGTGAATCATCTCAAAGTACTAAAAAATGGGTAGTTCTTCTCAGAATACAAAGAAACATGTCTGATACTGATTTATAAAAGCAAGACCTCTTCTTACCAACAAATCAGCAATGAAATATATGTCCTTATTTATTGCCCAGGGCATCTCTTTTGTCAGCTCATCTCTAAAAGGACTTTTTTTTAAATAAGTAGACTTTTAAATATCTTCAAGTCCACTTCCAAGAGTTAATTTCTGTTACTTTTTAAAATGAAGTGGTTCCTTATCATACATCAAAATATGCTTTAATTATAGCTTAAGAAAGGCCAACATTTCAAGAAAAAAATCAAGAAAAAAAAAAAAAGAAAGGCCAACATCTTTAAAAGGATTTGGTCCATGAAGTGCCCAAGAAAAGTCATCAGAGATAGGCCACAGAAAAGATGGCATAGTGTATAGTAGAGCTAGCTATCTCAACTCTTTCATGGAAATAAGCAAAGTATAAATTATTTCATGCATCCCAATAAAAAGTGAACAGGGTGACTTTTTGGAGTGTCTGGTATATCACACCTGATTCTCTGCTTAGCGTGGTCTTACTGGTCAATGTACTCCTTGCCCTAACCCCACCCCTGTACATAAGTCAGCATCAGAGTATGAGGGAGACAAGGGTCTACCCAACTTCAGAAAGACTAACAATCTTCCTATCCTAGTAAGCCGTCAGCATTCTTACTGGCTGTCTTGGACTTTGGTATTTCTACCTCTAGGAAATTATTGTTTCCTCCAGAAGGAGGCGTGTTACCCTACCCCTCTCCTCCCTGTCTGTGACATACATCTTCTTGCCAGGAATCTCTGGGTTTCTTTAGTTCTCCTTTGCCTTCCTTGGTCAGAGGGAAGCAGAGAGAAAAGCAAGGTTTACAAGGAAACTTGTTTTTCACTCTCATGGCATGCTCTGACATTCATGCTTTGGCAAGATTTCCCCACCCTGCACACCCAGGAAAACATTGCTGACATCTCCAACAACTGCCCTGTGTGTGACTGAGTGAATCTTATAACAGTATATCAACATCACTCAGATTAATGGACTCAAGTGCTTATGAACACAGAACCCAAATATAATATGACAGTTTTCTGTTAGAACTTGAACAATGGAAATGATAAGGGATTTGCATATACGCCCCAAAATCAAGTCTGTTAGTCTCAGTTATTCCTGATGTTTTTCTATTTTATTCTGCTTTGCCCAATATAAAATCCTACCTTGGGCATTTTCATAATAAGAAAGAGCTTTTGTGTCTGAGGGAGGAATATGCAATAGGGTATATGTATATAATCAAAGCCAAAGAACATTAACCAGGATAATAAAAATTTGGGCTGAATCTAGGTCAACTGATGTTTCCCACCATTTATCTAGCAAAGTTAGAAGCCCCCTTTAGGCCTTAGCAGAAAACATCCATCAAAACTTGTTTTGCCACCAGGCGCAGTGGCTCATGCCTGTAATCCCAGCACTTTGGAGGCGGAGGCAGACGGATCACTTGAGGCCAGGTGTTCGAGACCAGCCTGGCCAATATGGCAAAAACGCATCTCTACTAAGAATACAAAAATTAGCCAGGCGTGGTGGCTCACACCTATAATCCCAGCACTTTGGGAAACCAAGGAGGATGGATCACTGAAGGCCAGGAGTTCGAGACCAGCCTGGCCAACATGGCAAAACCCCGTCTCTACTAAAAATACAAAAATTAGCCAGGTGGGGTGACGCGTGCCTTTAATCCCAGCTACTCTGGATGCTAAGATATGAGAATCACTTGCACCGTGGAGGTGGAGGTTGTAGTGAGCCAAGATCACGTCACTGCACTCCAGCCTAGGTGACAGAGCGAGACTCTGTCTCAAAAAAAAATTTTTTTAATTTTTTTACATTTTAAAACTGTGATTTTGCCTTGTTATCCTACCAACAGATAAAATGAACTTTTTAAGTGGCTGGGACAGGACTGTTTATAATCTGTTCATCTAAAACATTTAAGTAATACAGTAAAATTTACTTCATTATACATCATATAAGCAGTTAAGCAAGTAAGATGTGGAGTGCCACTCCTGGGTTGCAAGGGAGGTGGGGGGTCATTGCTGGGTGGTTTCCATCCTACCTTAAGTTCCCACATGTACTTATCATGTGATTTGGGCAAGTGATTTAACTTGTCTGAGGTTTACTTTTTTAATCCCTACCATGGAAATATTTAGAGCACCTCCCTTACATGGTTGTAGGGAAGATAGAAGGATATTGAATGTTTCTACAGCACTTAGCAATGTGCCCTCACAATAAGTGCTCACTGCTGTTATTAACTTCTACAATACAGATGACAGTTGCCTCAAACTGAGGATAATGTCCAGAAAAATTCTAGTATTGCACATTCTTGAGAATATTACCTAAGTCACCCAAACCTAGAACTAAATAGTTTCCCCAGATGCTACAGAGGGGCTCTCTCATGCCTTAAGAAAGGAAGAATCATTGAACCTGTAGGTGTGTATCTACAGATACCAAAGAAAGAGTGTTATGAAAGGAAAACCTCAATGCAATGAGCTATGGGGAAAAACTTGGTAGAAAACCTGGAGTGTTCTACTCCCTGAGTCCTATTGTTTGAAAGGCTAAGTGAGCTGATCATGGCTGTCTCAAGATTCAAAAACAAGTATTAAACTAAATCCGTGAAACCAGCTAGTGCATCGGTTTAATTACTAAATTATTAAATTTTTAATTAATAAAGTATTGCAAGTATCCATGTCTTTTCATTTTTTTCACTTTCTTCCTGGTCTTGGAGCTCTCTTATTACCCAGTACAAAATAGCAAAACTCCTCATAGCTTAATTTAGCAACACAATTATGTCACTATAGGAAATAGAACAATATAATTTACTTATATATTCAATATTTAGAAAAAATAAAAACAAGCACTAGATGTTCCTACTAGCCTCTTTTCCTTGAATAAATACCAAAAAAAAAGGTGTTGACTCTGTAGTCCTATGGCATCATCAGCTCAGATTTAGAACTCTCTAGGTCCTTCTGGGCCAACTGTCTTATATTTGAATATGTGGAGCTAGAGGCCTAGAAACAGGTTAAAGTCCAAAACGATTCATCTCATAGTTATATGGACACAAAATTCCAGAATCATTGATTTCTAGAAAATATGAAACTGTTGTCTTGGGTCTTTGTTTTTCATATAGGGTTTCTTTAGAAGAACCATTCAGAAAAATCTCCATCCATCCTATTCCTGTAAATATGAAGGAAAATGTGTCATAGACAAAGTCACGCGAAATCAGTGCCAGGAATGTCGCTTTAAGAAATGCATCTATGTTGGCATGGCAACAGATTGTAAGTAGATCTTCATTTGCTTCATATTCAAGGAATGTTGATTAGGAGAGAGTTTGGTTCCAGGAGATCGACTGGGCAGAGAAGAAAGCAGGAACCTATGAAGACAGAGAAGGGAATACCTTACTTTCGCATATGCTCCTCACTCCCCACATCCAGGCTTGCCCTGAAAGGGAGGTGGGAGCCATTGCTGGGTGAGTTCCATCCTACCCTGTCATACCACCTCCTAACTGTCAAAGTATGGATGATGGAGGAGGAAATGCGGTTAAATTATCCCTATCACATTTGCAGGCCTAGTTGTTAGCAACATTCTGTTGGAGACAGGGATTACAAATGAGAGGTCTGGTCCATTTTCCTTGATAAGGTATCATTCTATACAGTGTTCACATAGGGTAGAGCCTCAGGGACCAGTCCTAATATTTTTTCAAGAGCAAAGACAGGAATTTATTTTGTGGACATTTTTGGAGATGGGGCGCTGGCAGAAAACATCGTGTTCAGAAATTTCTGAAGAATGCAAAGTTGAGTGCTATTGCATGAGTCATCCTGCAGTTGGTTGTTTGTTATATTTTTAGCAATAAAGACATTCCGAGCTGAAGTCGTCCTACCCAGTTTTCAAAGTGCTACAGCATATGGTGGCGAGATTAGCCCTTGGGGTCTCTTCTCCCCACACCGTGCGAGGGATTTACACCAGTCACTTTAATTAATCTAATCATAAAAATAAGAATCATGTCATTCAGAATGTGTGGCCTCCCTTTTGCCAGGCATCAGTATTAATGATTCCTACTGGCATAAATTTTTTGCACATCAGTGAGAGATTCCAACTATTAGTTAAAAATTAAAAAGAAAAAGAAAGATAAAAAATTAAGAAAGAAAAAAGAAAATACAGTGAGGATTTTTCCTGATGAAAGAAATAATCATGGCTCACATTTTATGTGAGAAACAGAGTTCTTTCACTGAGAAAAAAAAAAAAATCTGTGAAATGTTCTGGTTTGCCCATTAAAAAAGAAGGAATGGAGAATCTTTAAAAAGGAAGAGGGTTATGTTAGGGTGTTAGGCTGGAAATCCTGGGTTAATCCCCACCTCTGGCTGAGTATTTTCTTTGTCTTTATCTCTTAAAGGCCTTTAGCCCTTGCCAACAATATGCCTGATAAGGATATGTGAATATGATTGACTTAGAGCCAAATGCTTAGATATGCCACTATGACAAACTTATTATTGAATATCCACTTGTGTTTTATTGAGAAGTTTAAGATATGAGTGTCTATGAGGTTTAAAAACTCAGTGTTAATCTAGACTATATGGAAATAAATTTTGAGTGCCCTTTACTTGCTTGTGAGGGATTCTAAGAGCTCAGGCTTTCTAATCAGAAAAACTTCTGTTCGAGTCCCAGATCTGTCACTTACTAGCTGTGTGACCTTTGGAATTAAGCCGAGATTTTCCTTCTGTGAAATCATTGCCTACCTTGTAGAGTTGTTTTCAAGATTAAATTAGATAATGTTCATCAAATGCAATAGTCCCTGGCACACTGGAAGCATTTGGGAAGGGGTTGAGGGTATTATTACCATTCCTCCTTTCTCTTTAGTAACTGAACCAAAATGACTTAACAGGGCTCATTCATATTTTCCTCATTTGTAAGCGCTCACATGACTTTGACAATCCAATCAAATCTAAATGATCTGGAATTTAATATTCTCTTTAAATTAGAATATTTAAATGGTGGACTAGCTAGGCACCTTGGTTCTCCTTCTCTTGCTATGTCTGCTTTTTTTCTTTTTCTACCAGGTCACACCTTCATCAAGAAATGGCCCTAGGACAGTGATGTCGTAGAACTGGAGTCAGGAGTCCTGGGTCTTGCCTTGGCTCTGCCATTAACTTGCTCTGTGACTTTAGGCAAGTCACAGCCTCTCTGGATCAATTTCTTCTTCTTTCTGTGAAAAGAGAGAGTAGGACTAGATGACCTCTAAGTTCCCTTCCAGTTCTAAAATACTAGGACTCTGCAGTGTCAAACCTGAGCCTTTCCATTCCAGTGATAGTTACCAAGTCTAGTGAAATGGTTTTGTTTTTGGAAATTAACCACAGAAATATAGGTTTCTTGTTACCTGCCCTTCTGATTTTCCTTTCACCCAAATGAAAGAAGTCAGGACTGCATTTACTGAGCACTTATAATGCATTATCACATTGAATACTCTGTGAAGTGGTTATTATTGAGCCCATTTTGTATAGGAAAAAATGAAAGCTCAGAGAACCTAAGGAACTTGCCAGAGGTCACACAGCTAGAATGTGATAATATCAGAATTCAAACCCAAGTCTTTCTAGATTCCAAAGCCTGGACTCTTTAACCACCCTTGAGGGTGGACCAGGTAGAGAATGATGCACAGTGAGTACCTTGAGGCCCAGGTGAGGCCCAGCCACATTCCATTTAGTCCTTAAGGGAACCATGAAGAGTTGGGGTCCTTTTTCCTCTTGAAAAAAGGGATCACGAGCCTCCCACTTACTGCTCCATATGTTTCTTTTTTTTCTTCCCAAAACTTTTCTTTAACCTGAAGTTCTCCTTACTAAGAGCCGTTTTAGGGGAAGCGGGGAGGACAGAAACCCAGAGAGTGAATTCAGATGACTGGCTAGACAGGTTTCTCTGTGATCTTGTGGGTAGTATGGATTTTACCTCTCTCTGCTTCACTCTGTTTTAGAACCACCTTCTGTGGAGTTGGAGTGCGCAGTGTCTAGGTTCTCTGGGGACTTTGTTTTGAAAAGCTGGCCAGTCATGGGGAGTTTGGCTCTACAGACCATGTTGGACAAGACTAGTCAATGGCAGTTTGCTGGTGAGGAGAGAAAATGTCCCAGTGTGACCCACCCCAAAGGACCCAATGAGCCATCTGTTCATCAGTGGTCCCACCCCTGAGGCTCCAGGAAGTGCAGCTTGCCGTGTGTCTTGGGAGCATCTGTGTGCCTTGTCTCATCTTTCTCCCCCTCCTAGTGGTGCTGGATGACAGCAAGAGGCTGGCCAAGAGGAAGCTGATAGAGGAGAACCGGGAGAAGAGACGGCGGGAAGAGCTGCAGAAGTCCATCGGGCACAAGCCAGAGCCCACAGACGAGGAATGGGAGCTCATCAAAACCGTCACCGAAGCCCACGTGGCGACTAACGCCCAAGGCAGCCACTGGAAGCAAAAACGGAAATTCCTGGTAAGGCTTCCTTGCACAGATCAGTTTCACTTATACGCCAGTGTTTTCTACCTCAATTTATTCAGTCCTCATCACCTTGGGATACTGGTGTTATTGCCTCATTTTACTGATAGGAAAACTGTAGCTCTGAGAGGCTGAGTAACTTGCAAAGCTAGGATTTGAGTCTAGGTCTGTGTGAGAATAAAGGCCACTCCTACCATCTACTTTGTGATTTGCTGAATTCTAAAACAGTTTCTTAGGCCACATTATATCAGTTTGCTTTTACTGTTAGAAAGACCACTCCCAGACCAACTAATTAGTAAAATGTTTTGTCTGCCATCTTTTAGTTTTTATACCCATTTTTTTCCTCAGATGCCCAGTATATACATATTTAGTCCCTAAACTCAATCCCAAATATTCTGTTTACAATAGCCTCTAGACCTCAAGTATATTTTTATGTCAACAGAAGTCAAAATTTTTTAGCTTAAATTAAATGAGCTTGACTCAAGAAGGGCAATGGGAGTAAGGGAGTAGGGATAGGGTTGGTGGGCACAAGTGTGTAGAGAAAAAAGACCTTCCAGACCCTTGCAATATTGATGTTTAATATTCTTATAAAAACTACCAGTTGTGAAAATTCTTCCCATTCATTTCTTTTTCGGACTTCCTAGTATTTTGAGGTAAGCTGGGATTACTATCCCCATTTTACAGACATGCAAACCAAGCCCAAGGCCTTAAGCCGCTTGCCCAAGATCACACTGCTAAAAGCCAGGCACCAAAGCCAACTCGGTCTTCTGGTTCCAAGTCTAGGCTCTCCACCCACCTCATTAGAAAGACTACCTGCCCCACTAGTGCGGGACCATCTCAGAGACTGACTCTGCCCTTAGTTTGTGATGTAAAACCCTTTTCAAGTACCTGCCTGACAACAGATATTTTGTGGTTTCATTTGTATCCCTAGGGCACATTAGGGTACTTCCCCATCTGAACAAGAAGATATAGTGGTATAATTATCCTTGTACCTGAACATTAACATTACAATGAGAGAGTGGATCTTTTTCTTAAAACAACATAACAACAACCTTAAAGGAAGTTTTGGAAAGAAAAAGCTTATGCATAATTCACCTGTACTGACACAATTACTTTCATTGTAATGAAACAATATTTCCAGCACTTTGTTGATGGCTTTCACTAACAGCAATGTTAGCAAATACCTAGATGGCCTTTACCATATGCCAGGTACTATTCTAAGTGCTTTTCATTCATTAACTTCCTATACCAATCCTGTAGGTAGATGTGGTTAATATCTCCATTTTACAGAAGAGAGAACTAAGGCAGAGAAGTTGAGGAAACTTGCCTGAGCTCCCGCAACTAGTAAATAGTGGTGATGGATGCAGCCAGCTCCGGGATTTCTGCCTCTACCCACTACCCTATGCAAGCTTGGCACCTGCACAAACCAAAAAAGCCTCTGAAAGATCCCAGCTCTTTGGAGGAGCAGCCTTTCAGTGCCTTGATCTTGCATCTTCACCCCACCCTGTTATATCTGCCAGAAAATTCAAAAACACTAATTCTGGATTGATAGACCAATTCTAACACAGTACACTTGGGGCATAGCAAGACAGAGTCCTACCTAATTCCAAACTTAAAGCCATCCTTTCCCCAAATGTGTCACCCATAAATGGACATTGTAGAAACCACTTCCAGGCCTGGCACTGTCTCCTGATTTCAAGTCGTGACGAAGCTGAATTCCAAGTAAGGTAGAAGATTTGAAGTTCATCCTGGACTTCTCCCAGGAATTTTATACATTTATTGTCTTTACTCCCCATAGAGAAGGGATACTAGTCCAACTAAACTTGTTTAAGTAGTCATAAGGTGCTTCTTTCCAGACTTTAAAGATTTGTTTTTATTTAAGCAACATTTATTGAGTGGATACTATGTGCCAGAAAGTAAATAAGTCAGGCACATTCCTCTAGTGGGAGACAGATAATAAGAGATCAACAAACAAAATAAATGCAGGTGGTGGTAAGTGCAATGAAGGCAATAAACAGTGTGATGGGACAAAGAGTTTGTGAACTGGAAGTGGGGAGAGACTTAATTTCTCTGAGCATGGTAGTCAGAAGAAGCATCTCAGGAGATGACATTGTGCTATGTCCAGAAGCAGAGAAACCACCTCTATAAAGCAAAATATAATCAAATATCTTCATGCTGTGTGGTCACAATATCTAGTCATTAGAACCAGTCTTGAGGTCTGCACTGTTCACTTAAAGGCTCCTAACAGTTCACCAGCCTGACCATCTACTGAAAGAATCTATGGCACAGAATGATTTGCCGTTAGGCTTCTGTCAGAACCATGAGATTACCCATGCACAAGAGGGTTTTCTTCTCCTTGTAGGGCTGACATGAAATGTATCTTTTGTAGATCTTTAATCTGCTCAAGAAATTGTCCCTCTTGATTCAAATGTAAATAACTGCTTCTCCAAACCATTTTTCCCTAGAGGGTTATTGGGAAGGATCAGAACTCCTCCACTGTCCTGTCTGTCTCTACAATGAACTTCATTTCTGTCAGCCAATCCCCTTCTGTGCCTGGGATAACCCCTGCATCTCCTCGCAGGAGAACAATGCTCCATTCAGCCCTCCACACCTGAGTGTCTATGCTATGTGTGATGGAAACTTGTGGTAGCTTTTCTCCAAGATGGCTGCCATCAAATTATTTCTCATCCCTGTATACACAGCCCGTTCTCTCCCCGGGAGAGGTAGAGTCTGTTCCTCTCTCCCCTTGAATCTAGGCTGGTATCTGATGCCTTTAAACAGTACATTTCGGCAGAAGTGATACTTAAGTTACTTCTAAGGTTGGGTCATAAGAAGGCTTGCAGCTTCCACTTGGGTATCTTGGGGGAGGGAAGCCACCTGGTCTCTCATAGCAGTTGACTATATATTAAAAAAGAAGAAGAAGAATAAAAAATAATAATAAAGGTCCAACTACTCTGAGACCACCAGGCAGTGAGGAATCCCAAGCTAGCCATGTAAAAAGGCCACACAGAAGGAGAGATTCCCAAGCAGCCCAGGGACCAGAAATATGAGTAAAGAAGCCTTTACATGACACCAGCCTCTACTGCCATTTGATGGCAGCTGTATGAGGGCCCCCTAGCTGTGCCAATCGATCCCCAGAACTCAGAAAGAAAATTAAAAATTGTTGTTTTAAACCACAAAGTTTGGGGGTAGTTTGTTACACAGCAATAAATAACCAGAAAAGAACTAGATAAATATTTGTTGAACTGAACATACAGTTCCACTCACCCATCCTTGGAGACAGTACAGTTAAGCCCTGTGTCTTAGCCAGTTTACATATTTACATATACTCCTTGCAGAAAAGTGACTCCAACTGAGTATTTATGCTCAGGATGAAAATTTCACTCTTTTGAGTAGTGAATTAGTCCTGCAAGGACATTAAGAATCTTTACTTAAAGACAGCTTTGCTAAGTGGTATTCATGTACTGAAAGGTATCGTGTACCAAACAGGCTTTTGCACATTAGGATTTGCCTCTCCTGTGTGCTAATACCGCTTTTCCTGTGCTTGCAACACTGCCACATGTTATTTATTTTTTATGTGTTGATGTCCCATTTTGTTCCAAAAAAGAATTTAAGGAGGCCTATCGTGTTAACAATAGTATAAAAAATATGTCGTATGGGATTATATGTTGTCATTAAAGCTGAAAGTATTCATTTATCTGGAATGGGTAAGTACATTATTCCCTAAAAGGAACTACTGACATAGTTTTCAGTCTAAGACCAGGACCCATTTTCACTTTAAGACCAGCACTCAAGTCAGAAATAGAGACAGGGCTGGGCGCAGTGGCTCATGCCTGCAATCCCAGCACTTTGGGAGGCCAAGGTGGGCGGACTGCTTGAGCCCAGGAGTGTGAGACCAGCCTGGGAAACATAGCGAGACTCCATCTCTACAAAAAATAAACAAATTTAGCCAGGCTTGGTGATGCTCACCTGTGGTTCCCCACTACTCAGGAGGCTGAGGTAGATGGATCACTTAAGCCCAGGAGGTCAAGGCTACAGTGAGCTATGATTATGCCACTCTACTCCAAACTGGACAACAAAGTAAAACCCTGTCTCAAAAAAACCAGAAAAAAAAAAGAAAAGAAAAGAAAAAGAAAGAAAGAAAAAGAAACAGAGACAGTGATTTGATCTGGATTTTAAATCTATATTTGGGTCTGAGAAAATTAGAGTCTTTGGCAAATGAGGAACTTTTGCAAAAGCCATTAAGATTTTCATAATAAATCTAAAGCCACTTTTTAAAGCTTCTCCCAAAAGCACTTAAATCATATAATTTTCTAGTTTTCTCCAATCTACTCAAATCTCTGAGGCTACAGAAATGCCTAATTTCACCACCACCAATTCATCTGTGATGACAGTGAGGATGAAAAGCAGAAGCAGGCTGAGAAGAGAACAAGCAGCATCTGATGCCAAACAAGGGAAAGCAGGTCACTCCACCAAGGGTAGCTTGCTTCTAGACCTCCAGTAGCAGCCCCTGACAGCAACAATCTTGTCTATTGACATCATTTATTATTGTCTGCTGACATTGTATCATTATTCTGCTCCCTTAATTTTCATGCAAAGTTGTAGCTTTGGGTGAATGTCTACCCAAGTATAAAATGTGACCTTTATGATCAGAGGAGACTTTTCCTACTTTTTCCCTGGCAGAGATACTGTCTGATTTCACACACTCAACTGGGGTAGCTTCAGACAAGGGGCATCAGCAGAAGGGTCAGATAGGGTGAGTGATGAGGTCATACGTGATCTGTGTGCATAGCTCATAGGACAAGTGCAATCATGTCAGGAATGCATCTATCACCCCAAGTTATTAGAATAACATCAGAAGAAGGCAGGATAATCTAGTAGTTACATGAATGGGGATTGGAACCAGACAGCCAGATTCCATGCTTGCCTCTGTTGCTTTTTTAAGTGTGACTTTGGGCAAGTTATTTCACCTCTCTAAGGCTCAGTTGCCTTATGCCCTTGCTGAATGGCATAAAGCAATAGATACAAGTGGCTTAACACTGTCTGGCGTATTGTTAGCAACCACAGAAGTGGTTACTACGTGCACTATCCTTACCACCCCCACACCCCGCACTGCCACCATCTTATTCCTGCTTATCCCAGGAAAAGGATGAGGCTGTAGTCATATCCCATGGCCCAAAGACCTTGAATTATTATCTACCCAGGTCTTCCTGCCTAGCCTGGCAAAAGTACAAGAAGACATCCTATGAACAAGTACAGAAGTGAGAGTCCCATCTGGCCCCACTCCATTCTGCATGTGCCAAAGAGTTACCTTTCGAGCCAAGAAGTCCTTGGCTCTGAGCCAAGGACTCAGCAAAGAGGTCAGCTGACAGCATTTCCTACTCACCTTGAACAATACTAACGAAATAGTCAAAGCAGAAAGCCAGTTGGTCACGATTTGTATAAGACTAGCCTCACCCATGCGGAGCAAGGGCTGAGGTCACCCCTGAACACACACCTGAATCTCTCCTTTTGCACCCTCCACCCCTCCTACCCCAAGAAGTCGTTCTGGATTCCTTACCCCACAGCCAGTCCATTTTTGGCCCCTGTTTTCAGCTGCCAATATACAACTGTAATTCTCTAGGCCTCTCCATCTCTACTGCCATCCCCATAGTGCACTTCAGCCTGCCCAAACCACAGCTGTTTCCTGTTTTTTCCTTTGGCTCCCCACATATCTTCTCCATGCAGTAACCATTGTGTCATGTCTATGCCCTGTTTACAGCCCTTCAGTAGATGCCCCATTGCATTTAGAATAAGCCCATCTCCTTCCTATGGTCTACAACACCTAGCATCACAGGTCCCTCTGCCTACCTCCGCTTCCTCATTTCATGCTATCACTGGGCTGTAACCACATGGGCCTCCTTTCTGACTTTGGGACTTTGCACTGGCTTTCCCCTCTGCCTTGAGTGTTCTTCCTCTGGCCCTAAGGAAGGCTACTTCCTTGACATTCCTCAAGTCAAAGTCCACACACTGCTTCTCAAAGGGGCCTTGGCTGACCTTCCTTTCTCCTGCCTCCCCATGTATTATCATGTCACCTCCAGACTTATCACAAATTCTTCCATGAATACATGTTTCTTATTTATTGTCTATCTCCCCTCACTACAATGCAAGTTCCTTGAGGATACACTGTTCATTGCTGTAACCTCAGCATCTAAAACGAGGCCTGGCCCATAGTACCTGCTCAATAAATATTGGTATAAGTATACATTCATTCACTCACTCAACCAATAAGCATTCTATCCTCCACAACTTGGCCCAATGCCTTGTACACAGTAGGCAAAGACAAGTAAGACTTATTCTCTACCCCCTTAAGTTCATACCTTTGGTGTGTACTTACATAACTATAATAAAAAGTGACAGTAATAAATGCCTAAATACCATATGACTCATAGCCATGGGCCACCATGTGTGTTTGAATGAGGTAAATGTCATTTCAAACTGAGGTCACCTGGGAAAACATCTAGGAGAAGATATAACTTGAGTTGGGTCTTGAAGAGAAAATAGGATTTGGAAAAGACAGAAATGAGAGACAGAAGTGGGGGCTTTGGAGAAAGCAAAAGTCTGGAAAGAAGGCAGCAGTGAAATGGGAAAATGTAAGGCAAGTTGTAGGGGAGACATAGAGAAGACAACTGGGCTAGCTCAGGAGGTCCATTTAGGGCAAAGAGAGGATATCAGAATGAGAGTTGAAAATACCACCATGAGCTAGCTAAGGCAGTTGGATCCACAGAGGCAAAAAGCAGGCTTTCCCCACAGGTGTACAGTGGTGAATCTACAAGCAAGCTAGAGACTTATCATCAGTATTGGAGCTTGATCTTGGGCACATAAATACTTATGTGTATATGAGCAAATGTATTTCATATAGTAGTTTACGAGGCTATTAGCTATAATAAGATATCTAATGGGTTCAACTAATGTCAAATATTTATACTCTATTTTTAACGTCTTCCAAATATTTTAGAAAATTATGTATTTTTGTTATAGGTGAAAAATCTTCAGGGAAGTAACAAACAGGGTTTCGCTGCTCAACCTTGATTAACCTGATATTAGGTCGATTCATGGATATAGACAAACAGATAGATTCTTTTTCGTCGTTCTCGTATCTAAGATCCATTATGGAAAAAAAATCTTAATGATAAAATCAAAGGATTATACTTTGTTCATAGTTTTACTTCTAGCAATTTTATAGTCCATTAAATAGCCAGAGGCTTAAAAGTAAATTTTTTATTCTACCTTGATATATATTTCCATCAGAAAACTTGTGAGCTTGTTACATTTGGGGCTTTAGTTTTACTTAAAATTGCCATATTTCCTTGCATACTTTCTCTCCTTTTTTCAAATCTTTAGACATGTCACAAGTAGAATTCAAATAATCTACACACCCACAAATTGAAAGAAAAAATTAACATCAGTATTAACCCACCAACATTTCAAAGGACACGGAGTGCCATTTAAATACATCAGATTAGCTCTATCAGTATTCACTGAGAGATGTTTAGATTCAGTCAGGCCAAAATGATGTTATTATACTTCTTAATTTTATTTTTATTTTAAAAAGTTCATCCTACATATAATTAGATATATAATTAATATATATTTATATTATATATATACATATATATATATATACACACATATATATATATAACTCTCTACCTTTTTGAATGTGTGCCCACATTCCTTCTATCAGTTGATCTTCATAAAAGACTTGTCAAGTAGACAAGGTCAGTGAGATGAGCCTCAGTTTCAGGAATGAGAAGAAATTATAAAGAAGAGCAGGGATATCTGAAGGCTACAGGGAGCAGCATTACCCAGAGGAGGAACAGAGGTACCTTTTCCTTTAGCACAATCTAGGTGAGAAAGAGGGAAGGAGAAGGAGGCTGTACATGTGATTATTTCATCAATTCTGTCTGCTCCCAGAGAGCCAGCTGAACAGTCAATCATTGTGAAACACGACAGAAACCAGTTTTCATCCGCTCACTGCCAACAACACACACACAAAAAAAAGTAAAAAATAAACAGGAGACAATGCTGGATGGCCGAAAAAAGTTAAATGCTGTCAGCATTTGTTATGTATTAATAATATGTTTTTAAAACCTTCCCCTGAGGCTGTAACCATGACCCCTGGGCTGCTCCTGTTGACCCTGGTGCTCTGGCACCAAGAAGAGTAAAAGAATCATCTTTTGCTTTTCCTTCTGCTAAAAATGTGATGTGAGCAGTAACAGGAGATACGCGGGAAGAGGCAAGGGAACTGGATTACTCTAAGCTGGACTTGGTTACTGCTAACTCAGTGGTTCTCCAAGAGTGGGCCCAGAGCAGCTTCATCAGTGCACCCTGGGAACTTGTTAGAAATGCAGATTCCCAGGCTCCATCCCTGACCTGCTGAATCAGATACACAGGGGATGGGGCCCAGAAGTCAAGTGATGCTGATGCACAGTGAAGTTTGGGGGCCACTATGTTAGGCTAGTCTCACCACTGGCAGTGTCCTCACTGCCCTGCAAGTGAGGAATTCTATTTTGCTCAACTCACTCACAGTGTCAGTTCCTCATTCCCATCCCCCTTCCCCACCCCCATCTCCAAGCCCCTGGGTGTGGAAAAGAGAACTGACCTTGTTCCTGTCTATTCACTGTGGCTCTAGGCAAAGGTGGCCACCATTGGGTAGGGACTGAGTCTGTGATCTCCTTGGTCACATTCACATCTTCCTGGGAGACAGCTGGAGAGGCTGGCAAGGAGGGTGTTCAGAGGAGTAGAGATTCTGTTCATTAGTGTCAAAAGGTCCACAGAGAGTAAAAGCCTTGCAGTAGGGAGGAGGAGGTGTGGAGCTCCGGGGAGACTGCTGTGTGGAGTCAGGGCCACCCAGATCACAGGCCTGGCCTCAGCAGCTCGCTCTTAACCTTTCTGATCCCTGGTTTGCTCACCTGCAAATCAGGATTTGAATGAGGACTACTTGAGACAGGGTAGTGTGCGAAGTGGCTGGCTCACTTGTAGGCCACAAATAAATGGTGGTTATGATCATCACAAAGACAAGGAGGAGAAGTGCAGCAGACTCTTCCTGAAGGAAGCACTGGGTGACAGCAGGAGGTACATGGACACAGATCACATCAGGGAGGTCACTGAATGAGAAACTTAGGAGTTAGATGGCTACTGTGGACATTGGGAAGCACGTAAGTCACCTGGAGGTCTTGCTAAAATGCTGATTCTGTACCACCTGGTCTGGGGAGGGGCCTGAGAAGTCCCCTGGTGACACCTAGGCTGCTGCACTACGCTTTGAGCAGCAAGGCCATGGATTGTTCTTGAGCAAGTAAACAGCAGAAAACTGCCCTAGGGACATTAAATCCTAGTAAATTCGCCACTCTGCCCTAAGGTTTGCCAAGTTTCCTGTAGACAGCCTAGCAATCTTCCCCCTCAACCCTCAGCTGAGACCACCTCAAACTGGAGTCTGTAGGGCAGAGGAGCGCTTCAAGCCCCATCTGGGTCGGAAGCAAGAATCCACAGGGCGCTGTTTGCTAGGGCCCACCCATCGCTCTGCTCTATCACTGCCCATGGTGTGCCTGCCTCCCACACACAGACACATACCAGCATGTGCAGTGTTCTGAAAATGCCATCCCAGAGCCCCTGGAATTTATGTCACCTTACCTAAGTATACACCCTTTGTGCATTCAGAAGCAGGACCCAAATTCCTGTCCTTTCTCTTATCTCTCTCTCTCTCTCTCTTTCTGCAGCAACAGTCCTGTAAACATTGTCACTGAGGGCCTATTAAAGCAATGGCCAAAACATATATCTTTACTCAAAGAAATAAGTGATGCATAAACTGTACAGTTGGTTAATAAATGATGTGAAAACTGGAAACTGTACAGGATGTCAGTTCAGAAGAGATTTTCTGCCACATAAGAACTATGATAAATAAAGCTCCTTTCAACTTCTTCATTTAAATCTTTCTTTTTTCTCCTCCTTAGCCAGAAGACATTGGACAAGCACCAATAGTCAATGCCCCAGAAGGTGGAAAGGTTGACTTGGAAGCCTTCAGCCATTTTACAAAAATCATCACACCAGCAATTACCAGAGTGGTGGATTTTGCCAAAAAGTTGCCTATGTTTTGTGAGGTGAGGATGTTGTTTTTCCTTCTGCATTATTCTTAATTATAGTTTCATCAGTTTCCAGGAATACTGGGTATTATTTACAATTTAATGTTAATTAGTAGGGACTTAATCATATGAAAGCAACGTCAGTACAAAATGAAAATGCATTCTATTTCATTTGAATTTCCCACTTTCTGTATTTAGTCATCATTCATTAGCTTGTCCATGTAAGGCCCATCAAGATCCTATTCATCCCCCTGACTCCAGGCATTGAGAAATAATGATAGCAATAGATTCCATTTATTCAGCGCCTATGCTGTCCTAGTTACCACACTCAGGTACTCGCGTTTGCCCACATTCAATCTAATCCTTCTAAGCGATTCACAGCGTTGCTTGTATCAACCCCATTTTCAGATGGGGACAATCAAGATCAAAGAGATCAAGTTATCCAAATGTGACATCATGCTTGGAACCTAGGTCTGTATTCTTCCCAGTGCATATCCCAGTGAGATGACTGTGTGGTCATTTCTTAATCCTCAAGAATAAGTTAAATGCCCCTCACAGAACCAGGCTCTTAATGTCCCCTCAAATCTTTCCTCTTTTCCTATAAGCTCACTCTTGCTTGTCCCATCTTCAGGGCACCCTGTAGAGCTGTCCCACCAGAGTTATTCGACTTTCCCTTTGGATCACTTGAACTTTATCAGGCCTGCCCTGTGGTGGCAGATGCCACAGTCTCTACAGTCAGCTACATGGGCAAGAATCCTAAACAAGTTATCCAATATCTTCAAACTTCACTTATCTTTAAAATGGGGATTACAATAGTGTCTACCTCTTAGAGCTGTTGAAAGGTTTTTTAATTGGGATAATGTATTTGTAAAGTGATTAGACAGTGCCTGGGTTATAATAAGTATTCCATAGTTTAGCTGCTAATACTGCTTCTATTTTATCTGTTACATTTCCATCCTGCCTCTAACCTTCCTCTTTTTTAATCAAATGGGGTATGTTTTCCGGAGAACTTTAAAAAAAATTTCAGAAGGTGCTTGTCTATTGCTCTGTATACCTTCAAGGGGACCCAGAAAGACACCAAATAGAGAGGGTCACGGAGAGCTGTGAGCCTCTTAGGTAAGCAGGCTGAGTGATAAGTGATCCTGGTCTCACCTAAAAAGAAGCTAAAAGTTTCCTCACCTGGAATGACTCCTGCTGCCTTGGCTTCCAGCTCTGGTGTCTTTGAGTTTGCAATAATGGGAGCCCAGCTGGAATCAGAGGGACACAGAGCCCTCAGACATTATGGGGACACTTCTCATTGCCAATTTCTGAGCCTCCACAGAAGCCATACCCAGAAGGACAGGAAAGTGGGCTTCGGGAAACAGATATCTTGCCCCTAGACCTAGCTGAGAGAGCACATTTGCCTCCCTCTTAGCCCCAGCTTCACTGTGGTGGGGGCCAGGTGTCTTACAACAGAATACCATAGACTGAGTGGCTTAAAAACAATAGAAATTTATGTCTTACAGTTCTGGAGGCTGGGATGTTCAAGATCAAGGTACCAGCAGATTCATTGTCTGGTGAGGGCCTGCCTGCTTCCTGATTCATAGACAGCTGTCTTCTCATTGTGTCCCCCTCATGATGGACAGGACAAGGGAGCTCTTTGGGATCTCTTCTACAAGGGCACAAATCCCATTCATGAAGGCCCCACTCTCATGACCTCATCACCTCCCAAAGGCCCTGCCTTCAATACCATCACACTGGGGATTAGGTTGCAACATATGGATTTTGAAGGGATACAGACATTCAGTCTATAGCACCAGGGTACCCGATATGCTAGTACCCACAGCCTTGCAGTAGCAATGACTCATACCCCACCCCTAAAGAAGTCAGTAGGTACTGAGGAAGGGACTTTGACTTATATCTCTGTGTTGGCCATGGAGCTTCCCATGCCTTTGATGCCTTTTTTAAAAGTAGACATCTATTAACATTTTAGAGGATATTACAGAAATTATACATATTCATTGAAGATTTATACAACATAATAAAGGTATTGATTTATGGTAACACTACCACAGGATTTTGGCACCTATTTTAGTCTTTTTTCAAATATTTGTGTGTGTACACACACACATATACACATACATACATATACATGAAGTATAAAACATATTTAATATAATGCATACCACAATGTACTATGTATGAGATTATTTTTAACTTTGTATTAAAGAATGTGTATATGTCCTAAGAGTGCAGCTCAATAAATTTTTACAAACTGAACCCACCCACATGATCGGCACCAAAAGAAACAGATCGTTACCAGCACCTGTCACTGTACCAACTTTTTACCTTCAATGGGAGGACATAGCGTTTACATATTTTTTCACAAAATGATTTTCAATGACCACATAGTATTCCAAAGAATACATCTACCATAAATTATGTTATCTGTTTTTACTGGAGCTATAGTTTGTTTCCAATTATTCACTAATAAAAATATGCTCCTGTGAATGTTCTGGCAACTATATCCTGCCCGCATCACTGACTGTGTCTGAAGGGTAAAGCCTGGACATAGAATTTAAGGACCGAGATATACAGGCTTTTGATATGTGTTGCCAAATTGCCCTTGAGGAAGTATGTGCACCCTCATATCTGCACCGACGGGCTTGTTTCACCTCACTCTTGCCAGTTCTGGCTGTCATCGTTCTCTTTTGTTTGTGGGGATGGTTTTGTTTTCCTGGACCTCCCTTGGTCCTCTCTCTGGCTGTGTCCCTTTGCCCCCAGTTCTTGGGTCTGAGGAGGAACTCTACTGAGTCTGTCACCCCTACAACTCCAGCCAGCCTGCCAGTCATATGGTGCCCTTTGAATGCCACCCCGACCCCCCCGAGATGGTTTTTTTTTTCAATGTAAAGCTCATGTAAACCACCGAAGAGATATTTCAGTTGAAGGAAGAAACAGAAGCAGCAGCCATCTCCGCCACCAGGAGCAAACACACTGCGCACTTTCATCCACGGCAAGGGCGAGGGGTCAACAGGGAACTTTTCAAGCATGGATTGTGGCAAGCTTATCTATGCAAGTTTCCCTAAAAGTCCAAGCCTGTTTCATTTTTGATTCCATCTCTCCTTCTACCCTGATATCGTGTGGTCTGCCAATTACAAAAGACGATGGCAGCGGGATGGTGGGAGCACCTTTACAGCAAAGCACCTTTGCATGTACTTTCTGTCTTTGAGGCCTCTTGATGACCTTTAGCCTCTTATATTCTCTTTGAAACCCAAAAGAGGTGAATTAACTATATAGGTTCGTTAGCTACCCAGGGAGTGGGCTGGAGATCTCAGGTGGTCTTGAGAGCCAGGGGTCTCTTGCCAGAGGCAGTTTATCACATCTGCTATTCAAACTGTATTCATGATAATTGTTCTTCTAAGATCCATGCCAACCCACCAAACAAGACTGGCACGACACCAGGGGCTTCACAAGATCTAAAATCATCGCTGGCAGAGCTGCCAAAACAACATGCAAAACCACTCCTAGAGTGCCGGGCCCTGTCGTCTTTGCCAGTCAAGCTGAGTGATGCTCTCCTAAGAAAGCAGGAAGAACCTGTGGGAGTATCCCTGCATCTCTGCCTGTCAGGCCCTTGTTGAGTGTTCTCACAAGGAAAGCATTTTGGCAGGTGTCTAAGAGATTATTTGCCCACGTGTTGAAACAAATCTCACCAGGATCCTACAAATCCCTCTTAAAGGAAAAGGCATCTGGCCCAGTTTTAAACCATTGGTGATCCTTTGCAAATACTTATTCAGCTTTTATTTAAATTTGAACTAATCTTCAACAGTTGGTATTTAAACTAGAAATTTGGAAAAGAAAATTTCTACTTCATCTATAATCAGAATTGGTTTCAAAAGTGGGGACTGCCCCAGTTTGCATACTTTGTGGCACATTTTAAAAATAAATGGTTTAATCTGATTAGTAACTTCTTGTTGCTGTTCTATGCTAGTAGTTCTCAAGAGTGGGATCTGTGAACAAGCAACATAAGCATTACCTGAGAACTTGGGTGAAATGCAGAAACTCAGGGGTTGGGGCCAGCAATCTGTGTTTAACAATCAGAACCTAGACAAAAGCAAATCACAGTGCTTTTTAAAAAACAAGTGGAAGGAGAGAATTCATATGTATGGACTCCAGAATCAAATACGCAATGACTTTTATTCTGAAGAAAAAGCCAAGCAGTTTGAAATTAAATGGTAAAGTGACTAGGCTGAGCTAGTAAAAAACCTAAAATGCCCAGTATTTTAGATGTAATTCAGTTGTATTACTTTTATATAATAACCTAAATTGGACTGGCCGAGTATTGCCAAGAGCGTTTGCCAAAAGGAATTTGTAACTGCTCTAATGAAGAGACAGATATTAGGTGTAACTCACATATTTGTTGTTTATGGAAACTTAGTCATATCAGTGGTAAAAAAAAAAAAAAAAAAAAAAAGTTATGTTTCCTTCTTCTCTTGGCATTGGATTCTGACAGATCCAGTTTCAAATCCTAGCCTCACCCATGAAACATTCATTTGACCACCCCCGCCCCCACCCAGCTTGTTACCCTCTCAGTCCCTGGATTTCCACATCTGTAAGTAATATGGAATTAGAATATTTACTTCATTGTACTGCTGTGAAGATTAAATGAGGTGATGCATGGAAATCTGGGCATGATGCCCAATTCATCAAACACACCCATTTACTAATAGCCTTCCAAACTACTTTGATAATGGCATTTAATTAAATAGTCTCCCCTTCCAGAAAATAAAATTCTTATTTTGCCTATAAGCAAAAGTATTTTTTATTATTAATGTTGCCACATTCTCACAAATCTTAATTAACAGGGTAACCAAATGAGCTTAAAAGGAGATTGCAACACTGGCAGAAAGACCCAGTGTGTTGAGTAATCCTGTGTCTAAGGTGCTGAGAAGAACACAACCTTGGGAGTCAGGAGGTCTGAATTCTGCTCTCCCCTCTGCCTTTAAGTCCCTGGGTGACTTTAGATGAAGCTTATATCTCTGGGCCTCATGGGCAACATGTATCTCTGCCAACAACCCTCTAGTTTTGTGCCAAGAGGCTCCAAGACCAAACGTGCTTCAAAAACTAAAAGGAAGCCCAGTTGCCAGCTAAACAGTAGGGTAAGCTGTTACCTATTCAAGCTACAAGACAAAAAAACAAACAAACAAAAATGGAGAGTTTAACATAAACCCTGCTCTCAAGCAGTTATCAGTTGAAGTTATAATACAAACCCCCAAACTGAGGGGTTATTAGCACAGTTTCACACACGACTGTAATAGCAGTTGGAGAACTGTATCTGTCATAAAAGCAATGCAAACTCCTGAGGTTAAAGTTGGTGAAGATTACAGCCAACTTTCAGTATGAAAAATGGTTGTTGAAAGTCTGCAGCCAAGTAGGGAAGGGAAAACCATGGGCTCAAAGAATGCAGGACAAATGCTAATCACAGAAGGTTATTCCTATTGCTTTTGAGATACTGTATGTTGTTCCTGACTGGCATTTTTCCATTTGTTCTTTGCTGACATAATCTGGTTCTTTTCAGCTGCCATGTGAAGACCAGATCATCCTCCTCAAAGGCTGCTGCATGGAGATCATGTCCCTTCGTGCTGCTGTGCGCTATGACCCAGAAAGTGAGACTTTAACCTTGAATGGGGAAATGGCAGTGACACGGGGCCAGCTGAAAAATGGGGGTCTTGGGGTGGTGTCAGACGCCATCTTTGACCTGGGCATGTCTCTGTCTTCTTTCAACCTGGATGACACTGAAGTAGCCCTCCTTCAGGCCGTCCTGCTGATGTCTTCAGGTGAGTATGCCTAGACTCGTTAGTGGGCATCCAAAGAGCTTTTGCTTGTCTGGCGCTAATTCCAATCACTTGAGTTTTCAGTCACCCTTTAGCTTCAGAAACATAGCTCACTCTTCTTCAGTAAGAAATTGCAGGTTTGCCAGTGGACTGGGAACTTAAAGGGGGGTGTCAGATGTCTGATGCTTTTTGCAGTGTCCCAGGATAGAAAGAAGCCAAAGGAGCCATCTTAAAGACTCTACGAAGTGATCCACGTTTGGTGGATACTGTGCAGCCCTCTTCGTAGTCTTTGGCCAAACATGCCTCCTTCTGGTTTGGGGTATGCCAGATACGGATGTGAGTGACCACACGATTGTGTGTTAAGTTGTGTGCGTGGAAACCATGGACGCAAGCTAGAATTTGTTCATGGCTTAGCTACAACTGAAGTTTCAGTTATCTGTTGCTAAATAGCACACCGACCCAAAACTTAGTGGCTTAAACATCCAAGATGGCTGGAGTTCAGCTGGGACATTAAACACTGGTTCAGGCCTCCCTCTATGCGGCCTTTCCTCCAGCAGGGTAGACTTCTTACTTGGCTGCTGATTTCCAAGAGAAAGAGTCCCAAGCACACGAAAACCGAAGTTGCAGATCCCATGAGGCCCAGTCTCAAATCACACAGGATCACTTCATCCACACTGGACTGGCCCAAACAAGTCTGAGTGCCAGCCAGGACTCAACAGGCCCCTGTAGATGGGAGGATAGCACAGAATGGGCAGCCGTCTGTAAGCCACTACACATCAAACCCTTTCAGGGAAGATAGTTTTAAATAGAAGTGGTTTCAGAGTCCTCTGCATTTTCAGGGCACCCAAGCGTAGCTGTGCTTTGGCACTTGTCACTCTGCATTGTAACCACCTGCTTCACTTGTCCACGTAAGTCCCTGTGGACTTTTTTTTTTTTTTTTGAGGACATAGATGTGTCTAATTGTACATCTGGCACCTAGGCCAGTGTTCAGCAGAATTCAAGAAATGCTTATTGGATAAATGGCTGAATATGTGGGTAAAATATCAGTCACAAGTATATCAAGAATTCTTTGTAGAGTTGCTGCTTCCTGGTTAACTCAGTAGGATTTTTTTTTTTTTAACCTGAGACAGGGTCTTGCTCTGTTGCCCAGGCTGGAGTGCCGTGGTGTAAACATAGCTCATCGCAAGCTTGACCTGCTGGGCTCAAGAGATTCTCCTGCCTCAGCCTCTCCAAGCACACACCACCACCCCTGGCTAATTTTTTATTGTTTTGTAGAGAGAAACAGGTCTCACTATGTTGCCCAGGCTGGTCTTGAACTCCTGGGCTCAAGTGATCTTCTCACCTCAGCCTCCCAAAGTGCTGGGATTATAGGCATGAGCTACCATGCCTGGCCTAGAATTCTTTTTTTAAAGCTGGTCTAGAAATGTACTTACTATAGGAAATTTAGATATGGCAGACTTTTTAAAAAGAAATAATTCTTTTTATTATGGAAAATTTCAAGGGTAAGTAGATAGAATAGCATCATGAACTCCTGTGTACACTGTGGCACACAGACTCCAAACCAGCCTCCCACACTCCCCACCTCCTAGTGTTCACACCCTGGATAATCTCCTGTCCTTCAGTGTGTGCAGGACCCGTACCTTGCTTCTAACCAAGAGAATATGGCAAATTTGATGTCACCCCCTTGTGATTACACTACATAATCTAAGATTCCCTCTTGCTGGCAGACTTGCTCTAGGGACTCTCCGTGCCAGCTTCATGAGGTAAACCGCCATATGGGGAAAGTTTGCATGACAGGAGCTATAGATGACCTCTAGGGCTGAAGGTGGTCTCCAGTGACAGCCAGCAAGAAATGGGGCCCACAGTCGTTCAGGAGAATTATTCTCAAAGAAATAAAATTTATAGCTTATCCAAGGACTCCTTGTGTGACTTTGGGTGACCCCTAGCTTCTCTGGGCTTCAGTGACCTTTAAAATGAAGAAATTAAGCTACATACACGGGAATTATATTTCTGGAGGGACTCGTGGTAATTTTTTTAGCTGAGATTTTAGAGGTACAAAACAGTTTTAAATAATGTTGAATCACACCATGAGAAAGCTATTTCTTTGACAGTTTTCCTCCTGGTTATATCTCCTTCCAAATAAGGCAAGGAGAGAGATTCGGTGTGGTGCTAGTCTGCCTTTAACACCTCTCTTGACACTTAATGTTCCTTTTTAACAAAGAGAGAGTGGATCTCAGGAGCAATGTTCAACCAGAACCTTCAGCTCCAAAGTAACAAAGGCTTTTGCCATGCATCCACTTTTGTGGTTATCTTCTTAATTATGTCAAAAGGATTTTTATTACTGAATAATAAGATGTTTCCTCTGTAGTGGGTCAGTTTAACAGATTATTAAGCAAATTAAAAGGAGCAGTAGGTGAATGTGATGCCAAACACTATCAAACACCAAACTGAATGATTCTTCCCAGTTCTCTCATGTTGTGAGGCTGACAATGCCTGACAGCTACAGGACAGCTTAACTTTTCACAATCCGCCCTCCCTAGTGATGTGGAACCTCTTCATTAATACTGCCAGGACTAGAAAAATATTACAAGACATTGTGCATTTGGCAAATGATAGCTGCCTATCAGGGCCCCAAGTCTCCAATTCCTCTGCAGCCTGATGTTCTAAGCCCCATGTTTTGTGTGCCATTTCAGTTACACAGTATCTTAGACTTTTTCTTCAAAGACTTTTCCAAGAGCCACTACTTCTAAGTTCCTTGGTCCCACAGTGCAAAGAGAAAAAATGAAAATGATCTGAAAGACATTTAAGAACTTTTGTCTTAAGGAGTTAAAATGGTCTTCAGTCTTTAAAATGTTTCTCTCTTCACAAACCTGTTCAGTGTGATTCAAGCATCATTGAAATGTCAATTCGTACTCGCTATGTCATTTATGTGACCATCTCATCTTTATCTCTTTGATGCCACAAAACCCACATTATATTTTTCCCTTTGAAAGAATACATCCAAAGCAATAATATGTTGATCTTCTATTTGGGTCAAAAATTAAAGTATCCTGTAGAAAATTCTTGCACACTCAAAGAAAGAGAAGATAGGGAGACGGAGAGAGGGAGAACCAGCAAATCCGCAGAGCAGCTTCATCAAATACGAAGGAAAACACAAGATAAAAACACACCAATTGCCATTTGTGCTAAATAGGGGATTCCAAAAGCCCATATGGTTTGTTAGTTTGTTTAGACTTAGAAGGGTGAATTGAGACATTAGCCCTGATCCTTCCTTTCCAATGAAGCAGAACCCTGTTTAGATTCCTACTGATACAGACACCTCAATAATTGGACCTTTGAAGTGTGAATTCATTTGATCAGAGCCACAGAGAACAAACTGAAGAGAACTTAGCAGGGGCATGTTGGGCCTCCTGGAGCTATTTGAGGAATTCATCCAGGTTTATAGATTATTTTTGTCACCCAAGTGTCTGCAGCCCAACTATTCCCCAGTTGTCCAGCCTCCTTGTGTCATCCCATTGTTTATCACTTTTGGAAACTGACTTGAGCCTTTCCCACATACTTTGGGAAGCCCAGTAGTCTGCGCAGGACTTGGGAAGATTTCCTGGGCTTTCCAGGGTCCCGGTGTCTTCTCACTCCACCTCCCACTGTAGCTGTTCTCTTCTCTGCATGGGGTGACTCTGGCACAGCTCCCCTCCCCTTTTCTTTTCATTTCAATTCCAAAATCATGACTAATACAAGGCTGCTACTGGTAGCAATTTTACTAAAGGCATAAGGGAAGGGAAGGGAAAGGCCGGTTCATTGCAGCCTGGAAGACAACACAAAATTAAACATGCTGTTTCTTGGTCCTCAAGGAAATGTCTTACTATTCCGCATTCCTCCTTTGGCCTCAGGCCTGCTGCAATGTCCCCAGTCCCTTCATATATCTCCCCCTTCTATGCATGTCCATGCTCATCCTCTCCTCTCTGCCAGGCAGCCAGTGAAAATTCAAAATTGTTCCCCTCATCTTGCAGAATATTTCAGCTATGTCAGCCTTCTCCTTCTGTACCCTAGGAGGGAGGCATCACCTTTCACACTCAAGGTGATCTGTCTAAACAGAGATATTTATCTGAACAAAGTACTGCCTCTCTTCATATAAATGATGCCACTCCCCTGGTACCTGGTCCCTGGAGCACCAGAGTTCATGCTGCATCCATGCTCATGGCTAAGAGGGAAGACCCTAGATCTGCCCGCCCCCCACTAAAGGCCTGGAATTGGACAAAGCAAGCCTTCCCCCTTCCATCTCTGAATCAATGTCCATCTTCTCTCTTCCCCACAGATCGCCCGGGGCTTGCCTGTGTTGAGAGAATAGAAAAGTACCAAGATAGTTTCCTGCTGGCCTTTGAACACTATATCAATTACCGAAAACACCACGTGACACACTTTTGGCCAAAACTCCTGATGAAGGTGACAGACCTGCGGATGATAGGAGCCTGCCATGCCAGCCGCTTCCTGCACATGAAGGTGGAATGCCCCACGGAACTCTTCCCCCCTTTGTTCTTGGAAGTGTTTGAGGATTAGACTGACTGGATTCATTCTCATAATTCCTACAGTACTACTGGGTGTCATTTCATTCCATTGCCTAGCTCTTTTTTGTTTCTTTGTGTTGGGAGGGATTATTTGGGAGGGAAAAGGGAAGTAGTCCTTGGCATAGACATGGATGAAATTTCCCCTTGAATGCGGGTACTTGAAACTATTGCATTTCGTTCTCCGGTCCTGTGATGTGAATGCTCTGAAAGTTTTATGGTTGTGGAGGTGGGGTGGGGGACAATCATTAACTCACCAGCACCAAGCATCACCAGCTCCCACCCATCCCTGGTCCAAGACTTGAGTCAGCAAAATGGCGCTGCAGGACACTAAAGAAGCCTTAAAACCAAGATAATACGACCACCTCCACCCAATCCTGATGTTCGCAGGGCTGAAGTTAGCAGAGCACAGACCACCTTTAGTTAGATGTGGCTTTCAGCCTTTTAGGGAAAGACTCAAACAAATTTTCATCTATTCAAGAGCATGCTGTTTCCAGCACTCTTTATGGTCTCCTAGGAGCATAACTTGGAATGTACAGGAATATTTGTGTCCTAAAAAAATCAGCTGCCCTTCCAATATCATTTTTATAACCTTATGATTTAATTCAAGTTATACAAGGGTGTGACTCAAGGATGTGCAGGTATTGACTGGTTGAGGCCAACAAGGAAAATAATTTTTTTCAGTGAGCCCAGAGAAATTAGAAATCTTCACCAATGTCAGCGACTCCATGGTTTCCAAAAATTCACACAGTATTACCTCACAGTAGGAAGGCTTCTTTCCCATTTAGGCTCAGCGAACAGTTTTACAGAAATCAAACCTATTTACAGGGTGGCACCCCTTTTCTGATCTGTCACCTCCCAAGCTCCTGAAGTTCTTTATCCAGGTTGTATCTTTGCTGAGCTGACAACAGATTTCTCTATGGATCAAATATTCTAATCAAGGAAAGATACGGTGAAATTTCGGTCTTCTTCTGGAGAAATTCTGAGGTGAGATTAGTGCAGCTACATTCTGAGTTGAAGGCAATGCAGTGTTCTGAGGGCCCCCCTTTGTGTCCTGATGGCTGAAGGATGCTTCCTTCTGGTTAGATCCTCAAGCTCCTTGCCTCATTGACAAATGTCTCCTAGTCCCCTTTTCCCCTTTGACTCTGAGGAACTAAATAGCTTGACTATCTCTAAACAGAGACTGGCCCTGCCACTGACCCTCCTGTCCCTCTTATAGCACACCCTGACAGATACTCAATAGAAAACACCTGCAGACCACGTGCACACTTACCTTTGCTGCCCAACCTGCCTCCCCAATGGCCCATGCTAGAATAGCTTGTGCCCAGAAAAGAAACGGTGACACTTCATCTCTTCAGTGTCAGAAAATGGGCACAGCATGTACCCATGCAATTGAATGTATCTCATTCTCCACTGGCATAGTAGATATAAACTATTCCTTTGCCTACCTTTTACTGCCTTATCCTGGAAATACTGGGGAAAATAAGCCATATCAGTGAGATTTACCTAAAAACAAAGGAAGGAAAGTCACTGTGAAAACCAAGTAGATGCATTTTATAAGTTTGGTGGAGCATAACTGGCCCAGAAGTCTGGGTGCCTGAGTTCTAGTTCATGCTCTATCAACTGGTAGATGTGTAATTCTAGGTCTTGGTTTTCTTACCTGATGAATAAGTCATGATCTCTAAAACCCTTCCTGCCCTTAATATTGTCTGAATTTCAACGGGAAAAAAAATCTGGTTCCTTTGATTTTTTTTAACACTTAAATTCCTAACTTTATTAGACAAGAAGTATGGCCCACTTAACAGTTAAGGAACGTAAATTTGGTATTGACTCGAAATAATAATTTGACACAATACTAGTCAACCATTTAGAGGCCTTGGAAAAAGAAGAGGAACAGCACTGAAAATTCCAAGTATGATTGGAAATCATCTGGGAGCGGGGAATTAAATATTCAATGCATGAAAGCAATTGTACTGGCTTCTGGGAAAAAGGAAACAAGAACATTGCTATGGAACTTGTTACCCAGAGAAAGGAAGTGAAAAGACTTACAATTATAAGCACGAAATTCATTGGCAGATTACCTGCTTTATCTACAGACAGATTGTTTTGGGATTTGGTTTTGTCTAGGCAGCCTCTGACCAGGCTCCTTAAGTGCTTGCTCTGCTAATATTTCAGCTTCCTCTCTTGACTCCTTGAGGAACCAACCGCTCTTTGGAAGACAAACACTTAGCCACCTCTGCGCTCCAGGGTAACCCTGAGAAGCTCTGCTGTCTGGGGCAAGCTTTCTTTCCAAAGGGAATGAGAGGAAGGCAAGCAGGCAGGTCCTGCAGCATCAGGCCTTCTGGGAAAAGTTTCCTCATTTTGTTTGACAGGGTCCTCAGTACATCAGAAACCCAGATTTGAATATAAGTTCAGAGCCTGATCTCAAGCTAAATCAGAATGCTTTGGGGACTAACCATGATCAAGAATTGGCCAAATAGTATGGCATATAAACAGCCATCCAGCCAGCTGCAAGTAAAGGAACGTTTGATCCTTGGCACCTTAAATGATTGCCTTCAATAGGCAAACTGCTGGTCTGGAAATCTCGTTGAAGGCTGAATACTTCACGCGGAGTAGGACAAGCCTTAGCCCACTTCAGGTTGAAAGGAAAGGCCATAGGACTCAAAAGATAATGACTCTGAAACTAAACTCCTTCCTTCTCAAGCTGACAGAGGTACTTAGTGCATCTCAAGACTCCATCTCATAAAACTCATTTGTGAGGGATTTGCTCTAGATTTTTCTAAACATTTTTTCATCTATTGTCCAGACTTGCAAATCCAGTGTGGACCTGATGGAGACACCCTTCACACCTGTGCTCCCATCCCCTCGGCAGGGAGACGTCTCAGTAGAGGAGAACACACCCGTTATGCTGGGATTTGTATTTATAAATCACTTCCCTTTTAGGGATGAGCGGTGTGGGGCGTGTGTGCGTGTGAGTGTGCGCGTGCGTGTGTGACCCTCAAGTGTACTTTGCTCTTCAATTTAGACGTGCAGTATTTCCAGAAACAATGAAAAAAGTAAGATGTTTTCTTCTTTACGATTCTGCTCAAAACACCACGTGCCGCCTCAGAGCTTTTTCTAGAGCCTCGGTCCTCAATGACGCGCTTGACCTGTTGATGCCTCAGCCCTGCGAAGCCCCTCACCTGTGCCCCGGGCGACAGCTCTTCAGTGTGCAGTGCAGGCCTGGGGTGGACTGCCAGGCCTTCGCTCTGTGCCAGCAACGCCGTTCTTGTTGCTCCTCCATGAACAGGGGGTACAAGCCCTGGCCCCTCCTCGACACTAAGCCCCCCACAGACTCAGCCTCCGAGGAACCGCTGAGCACCCTTGAAGCATGTCATTGTCAGTGATACCTTTTTATTCTATGGAACTCTAACCTATTCGTGTCATATTGACCTTTTGCTGCATGAGTCATAAATTATGAAATCAGTCTTACGGTTTTTGAAATGTAGCCAGCATTTGTAAGGCTAAACCTTTTTCATGAACTGAATTTAAGTGAATAACCAAGCCACAGTTCCTCTTCAAATGGAGAGTGATGATCGACATTTGAATCTCTTTGCCCTTTCCAACGGCTACGGCATCAGGTTCTAAAATAAGCTCGTAATTTTTCCTGTTATTTTAATAATATGGAAATATTAGCATAGTGTTTCTTTTGATAGTGATAGACTATAATCCATATTTAAATTTTATAGAGAAGAAATTTTATTGTACTGTGATGTAGATATTTATTATCCAGGTAAGGATTTGCCCGGTGTGTATTTTTTACAATTCAGACATTTTACTTTAATCTTTAAAAAAAAAAAATACATTAAAAACACACTCAAAAAAAAAAAAAAAAAAACAGACTGGGGGAAAAAAGGTTTGGCCTTATCACAGAATTTTTACTGTGCTGTATAAATGTTTGCAAATGCGAAAAGTGTGCATTTATAGTGTGTTTCCACATTAATTAATGCCGCCTTCAAGAGCAATATTGTGCAGGTAAAACGCTGTTTGTGGCTTTCTGTTGCACAGTTAAAGCTGACCCACCCTATGCACAAGACAATCAAATATAAATCTGTCCTCCTCGGGATGCAGATAATACTCATGTAAATTATGGAGCACAATGTAAGACAAAAGGAGACACTTTACATATGTATTGTTGGTACCGAAGTTATCAGGGCATGAATGAGCTGATGTGACATTATGCCACTTCTTTCTTTTGGTTCTCCCTTATTAACTTGGCATTTTTAATTTGACCATAGAGCCAAATTAGTTCTCCATGCTTTCCTCATAGAAAATCTTTTTTTTCCCATAATGTTTTCATGCCCTGAGAATCAGAAAAATATTACAGAATAGAAAAAGATTTACAGTCATTGGAAGATTTGTGTTTTGCAAACAGTGTTAAGTGATATTGCTAGATGGTGATATTTTTTTCAGCCTAAAACTCTGTTGAAATCTGTGATCAAAATGTTTTAAACTATCCAAAAAAAATTTGTATATTTGGGAAAAATGGATTTTTACATAGCTTTTGTATGCAGATATAAAACTGTAATTATGAATATAGTGGGCGTAGATAAACTCATAAGCTTAAATTCTAAAAAAGAAAAAGCTTATAACAGATATACTTTCCTGTCTCTTTCTTTAAATATTATTATTTTCTACATAGGCAAAGAGTTGCCTGCTCTTCTCACTTCAGCTGCTGCCAAAAGACGGAACCAAGGATGTAAGGACATTTATTTCATAAATAAACATCTACTAGAATAAGCAAATTTACTTGAGAAGAAAGTATGGAGGGAGAGAAGAAACTAAGTAAAATGCTGATGGGGGGTTAGCTCTTTGGAAGGGGCCACAAAGATGAAGGGAGGAGAGAGGTAAAGTTTTGCAGCTCAAGGACAACATTCATCTTCTCATCTCAAATTATTCAGGAATATTACTAATGGAATTATATTAACATCAGCTGCCAACATATATCTCAATCTCAGTTGTCCTGAACACATGTTAACTGAGATTCTTTCTATGACAAGTAACAAAAAGCTAACTCAAACTGACTTAAGCATAAAGCTAATTATTGACTTTAATACCTGGGAAATCTAGGGTATTTGCATACAAAAGCTTCAGACATGGCTGGATCTGGGTGCACTTACTCAGTATTCTCAGGAAGCTCCTTTCTTTATCTTGTCATTCATGTAGACTTAACATTCACATGGTCTTTCACCTTATGGTGGCCTCCAATAGTTCCAGGATTAGCTTTACAGCTCCAAATATAGTGAAAAGAGAATTTCTTTTCTCCAACAACTCTAATGAAAATTCTGGCCTAATTCTCATTGGCCCAGGTTGAGTCATGTGCCCATTCCTGAGCCAATCACTGTGGTGAGGAAGACAGGTGCATAACCAACCTTATCCTCAGGAATCCTGGAACTGGGTGAGGGGAAAGAGGGACAGTCAGCCTCATCTAAACTATGGACTGAGAGTTGAGGCAAGATGATTCCTCAAAGAAAATTCTAAGCCTTGCTGCTATAAGTGGAGGAGAATGGTGGGCAAGCAAAAGCAACCAGTGCCCACACCAAAGGTAAGTCTAAAACCACATCCCATTTCAGTACGGCAAGTGGTTCTCCTTCACACAGAGGAAGCTCAGCTCAAAGTGTTTATTTGGCCAGGACATGAACCAAATAAACACTTTCCAAAAAAAGTGTTTGATCGCATTCTTCCTGGTTCGTGAAAACACCAGTTCAGGTCAGATGGGGCAAGCATCATTATTTCCCTAGACTAGGTCAGTTCAGAGTACTATTTTCTGAGTTTTTCCACACTCTATTCAAATGACTAAGATTAACCTTTATATATTTATCTCTTTTCTACATTATGTACCTCCCAACTGCATCCCAATGAACATATTTCCCTCCTCCAAGAAATTACTGGATTCATTTATTGTGGAGAGCTGGAACATATATATTCCAGCTAGGAACAATTCTTAACCCCTTTATACAGGCAAAGCCAGAAGCTGTTGTCATGTCACAAACCTGGAAAAATCTAATAATCTATGAAGAGAAGCCAGAGGACAAAGTTGGTTTGCTTCTCCCCCCTCAAGATGACAGTTCACTCTGGTTTTTATGTTTAGACACTCAGGGCACCATAGCTTTGTAAATAAGTGGAATCGTCATTAGGTTTATGTACACAAATTCTGACACATTAAATGTTGTCTAAACCAAAGCAAAACTTAGTAGAACTACTGAAATGCAGAATGTTACAGATACCATTTGAGCATGTATCTCAAGAGAATTCACTGACTACTTGAAAAGTGCCATATTATACTCTTTAAAGACAATCTACCTACACCATACACTGATGAAATCATAAATGAAGTCTGTATCTGTACAGTGATATTGCCTGGAGGCTATACTAAAATGAGAAGAGAATTGCCTTAGCCTAGGTTCCCCAGAAAGCAAAGTTCATGCTGCAATTTCATTAGGCATTATAGCTCCCGAGGAAGAAGGAGTGGAGGCAAAAGTGAATGAGGCATAGAAGAAAAGAGAATAAATATAAAGTGCTTTGCTAAGTTGGCCACACTTAGTACCAAACACAACTGAGTACTCAATTGTGTAAGACCATCTTCTAAGGGGCCATATGAACTAAACTGATCTGGTGCAGTGGCTCATGCCTGTAACCCCAGCACCTTGGGAGTCCAAGGCGGGTGGATCACAAGGTCAAGAGTTCGTGACCAGCCTGACCAATATGGTGAAACCCTGTCTCTACTAAAAATACAAGAAAAAATTAGCCAGGCATGGTGGTGCACACCTGTAATCCCAGCTACACGGGAGGCTGAGGCAGGAGAATTGCTTGAACCCAGGAGGTGGAGGTTGCAGTGAGCCAAGATCATGCCACTGCACTCCGGCCTAGGCAACAGAGCAAGACTCCATCTCAAAAAAAATAAAAATAAAAAAGAAAGAATTTATCTACTGGTTCTCCCATTATCAAAAATAGGGCTAACTTCCCTCCATGTCTAGGTTATATGTACCTGGCCACAAAGCAGGTCCCGTGGTGCTTCATGCTTCAGGAGCTAAAGCAATCCCGCACGTGGGGAAACTTGGTCTATACTTCCACAGATGGGCATACCCCACCTATACTGGTTGGCAGATCAGGTGGCAAGTGGGGTGAAACAAGTGGCCCTGGGCCCTGAGGAGATAAGTGGAACTTAGAGGCTCTGCAATTTTCTGATACAAGGGCTCCTTCAGCCAACAAGTTCTTCCAATTATCTGGACATGGGCGGTCAGGTTCCAAAGAGAATCATGAAGCTCAATAGACAATCAAACTTAAATTTCACTGTACCATGGACCTGCCTGTATAGGGGCTTTTAATGTAATATAAACTGGTCATGTAAATTAATTGTCCTCTTAGTTACATTTTCTTACAGTAAAAAATTAAATACATGTAAACTAATCTTTTAATTACACTACCTTAGTTTTTCTTGTAGCTGTTTCATTTCAAGGGCAATTTTTTCTATATGAATATCTATCTAAAAAGTTTTATAGAAGCCAATAAAATTTTTTTATTTTTCCATATAAAACTTCACTTGGTATAGACATTTTTGGAAACAATGCGTATGAAGAGTAAAGTCAGAGGAAGTTGAAATAAACACTCCTTTTCTTTCAGGACAGACTGATAATGTCCTGTATATTTTGTTTTAACTTTCTTGTACATAACACCAATAGCAATGAGGAAGATGCATATAGAATAAGACATCTTCAAGTTACAAATCAGAAAATTCTTATGCCCACAAATCCCAATGGATACAGAGATATGAAAAACATTCCTCAGTTTTCCCTAAGTCCTAGAAAGAGGCTGTAGTCTTATTTGTTGCAGATATTCAGGTGGGTTTGCATTCCAAGGATTTTACGATTTCTCCAGTGGGAGTTTTTAGCTCTAAAGAGATCTTTTAGGATATCTTTCCACTATGTAAAGTCAAGGCCAAGTAGATTCTGTGTAATAAATTACATCAAAAGATGAATAACCTGCCAGGTGCAATGGCTTATGTAACCCCAACACTTTGGGATGCTGAGATGGGAACATCGTTTGAGACCAGGAATTTGAGACCAGCCTGGACAACATAGCAAGACCCCTGTCTCTACAAAAAATTCTAAGAAAAAAATTCACCGGGCATGGTAGCATGCATCTGTAGTTAGCTACTTAGAAGGTTGAGTCAAGAGAATCCTTTGTGCCCAGTTCGGGGCTTTAGGGCGCTATGATCATACCACTGCACTCCAGCCTGTGTGACAGAGTGAGACTCTGTCTCTTAATAAATAAATAATAAAATAAGATGAAGAATTTGAGATCACCAAAGATTTTTCATTAGTAAGTGAACTACTTTGTGAGAATCCAGTTGAACATTTCAGAAAATTCACCTCCGTTTTCCCCAGCACTTCGACAAAAGTTCCATTCATTGTTACTTTCCACTCAAGAGTCCCAGCAACCACCCCAAAGGATATGCTAGGTGTTTGTGCTGCCTCCCAGAATTCTTCACTATCTTGTTGGAGTACGTAATAATCGCCCAGCATGTAATGAACACCTACTCTATGCCAGGAATCATACTAGACCCTTTATATTACCTCTAATCCTCCAAACAAATATGGAAGTAGGTGTTAGTATTCTCATTTGACAATAGGGACATGGGACTCAGTGCGAATGGACAACTTATCTAAGATGACACCATTACCAATTGTCAGAGATCTTGGGGTTCCAAGACCCGTGTTCTTTTTACAACCTGCACTGAGACCAGGGTAAATAAAGCCTTAGCCCCTTACAAAAACAAAAAAGCAAGTCTGCTCTGGAAATGTTTGTCATTTCCCTTCCTAAAAGGTTCACCTACTCTAATGCAAAAAAAAAAAAAAAAAAGTACATTATAAAGGAAGGTTACCTGACCTCTCATTAGATTGTGTCCATTGCAAAACCACTCATTAGTGTTGCAACATAAAATGTAATTTCTCTTTGTAGGACCTATGTATAACCCAGCTGGCTACTACATATGTCAGTCTGACAAGAAGACATTTAGTTTGCTAAGCATTTGAGGGTCTGATCAAGTTTTGGGAGAGCCAAATTGCTCTGCATGATTGAAAAAGAATTTACAGTAATGGAGGTTGGAGGTGGGGAGGGCAAGCAAACAAGATGACAGAAATACTTATGTTTCAAGATGTGACACCATACTGTAGCTCTCTCAACTTTAGATAATCAACTTATTAGCAAATGCATGATGCAGATGAATTTCTTGTGGAAACAAATGAAAAAAGCTAGAGCTACATGAAGAGAGGGCTCTAGCTGACATCTGGTAGACACGTTTACTTAAGACTGTACTTAGATGTGGGAATAAATTAGTAAATTGAAGGTTCTTGTGGAATTTTCCACAGGAAAGCAATAATAAAAGCCCAACTTTCGCTCACACCTGCAATTAAAGGAAAACAACGTCTTAAACAAAATATAGCAAAACAAATTCAGATCCATCAGAAAGAGAATTTTTATGATAAGATATTTGCAATATCTGAAATGTCACAAAATTAACTTCAGGAATATGCAGGTAGATTTTGCAAATCAACAAGAAAAATACATAAAATCCCATAGTAAAATAGAATATTCACAGAAGGAGAGGCTCAAATGGCTAACAAGTATATGAAGAGATCCCCCACCTCATGAGTAATCAGAAATATGAAAACTGACATCGCTCTATACCCACAGATTAGGTAGACAGAAAATATCAAGCATTAACAGGAATGTAAAAAGATAAGGACCCCATCTCCCGCTAGTGAGAGTGTAAATTGGTTCACCCCATTTTTCCTAGAGCCAGGATTCCCATTCTGGGAAAATACCCCAAGCTCTTACAGAGACCTATAGGCGTAGGAATCCTAGCATCACCTACTTTGCAATATTAGGGAGCTGAGTTCAGACAAGGCAAGAGGAGATAAATACTGGGTGGAGGGATACCTACCACGGAAATCACTGCAGCATAGAAAGCATTGAAATAGACCTGCATATTGAAACTTGTAAAAACAACAACAAAACAAAAAGATCCATAACACAATACTATTTATATAAACTGCAAACACAAAGGAATACCATACATTTTGCATGGAATCATATATAACCAAGGACATACATCAAGCACTTTACACTGGGTGCCTGTATAGAAGAGATGAAGGGAAAAAAATGAAATAAATTGTAGCCATCATAAAATACGGAGTATGATTATCTCAAGCCCCTGCAGCTAAGGCCATTCCCCCACAAAACTGCCAGGTTTTAACCATCTCTTTACTATCTCTTCCCTGAGTCACCCATGTTGTAGCAGTTACTGCAAGAAAATGGACATTAAATGATTGGATAACAGAATCCTGGGTGAGAAGCACAATCTGTGGCCTTGGAGCCAGGAAGATGACATTAAAAATGGCCTGAAGATGACATGGGAAGAAAAGAGAGAAAAAAAAAGAGAAAGCAGTAGACAGTCCTGGTTGATAGATGGTCTTCCAGCCACAGAATCTATTTTTCCAATCAACAATATTGAACGTGAAACTCCAATATGTAAGAGAGAAAAGGCCATTCAGCCACCCCAAAGTCCCCAAAGTATATCTGTCTCTAGGGATCCCTAAATCTCCAGTAGAGTTCTGGAAACCTCTGATCTAGAAATTCTTATATGTTTAAGCCAAGCCTAGGTGCTGAGTGTGTGAGTCGACTTTATTCAAAGGGCCAGAGTACAGCCACTAAGTCTCCTTTGCATCATCGCCAGTCTACAGAGACACTGGACCTAACGCTATGCTGCCTGGGACGAGGATGAGGAAACCTGAGAGACAGTCTTTGCTGCCACTACTCCTACTTTATCCTCTGAAATCCAATTAAGACATTTGTCTTTCATTTTTATGGGACTGGTATTGAATGTTCAATTTGTTTGTGTCACGTATGTGGGTTAAGCAAATTTAAACTATCTCTGTCTCTTCCTAGTTTCCCCCAGTCCAGAGGCTTATGAACTAGTACCCAACCCATTTCATATGGGGAATGACCCAAGGAATTGGGAACAGTTAGCCTGTAGAAGACTTGAGATGGCATTCTAGCTCACACCCAAGCTAGCTGCCAGGTGGAACAGAAAATCAATTTGTTCTGTGCTGCTTCCAAAAAGCATAGCCAGGATTAATGAATGGATAAATGGATACTACTCAGAAGTCAATATCAGCTCAAAAGAAGGAAGAATTATATCGCACTTAACTGCCTACAAATGGAAATAATGAGTTCCCCCATCACTCAAGATGTTCAAGCAAAGACTGAAATATCCTGACAACGAGGTTGTAAGAAGGCTGGAATCTCAAATAAATGACCTCTCAGATCTGCTTCAGCCCCAGGTTGTATCATGACCATGACCATGTCCTCAGGGATCAGCTTTTAGGCTGTCTCTGCTGCTGTATTTTATATTCTCTACAAGGAAACATGTGAGATCAACCTCAGTTAGATTTGACTTCTGGTGCCACTTACTTTGAATGTATAATCATTTCCTGCAAAAGCAGATGAGCCAGTAAAATAGTCTACCATCTGCCTCTCCATGCTTTTTTTTCAATAACCATTCCACTAGCTCCTGAGAAAACCTTCTCTGTGCAGCCATGAATCAGACAAGCTGATTTGAAACCATTATCAGAGAGAATGATATGCCAGAATCAAAGAGCAACTCTAAAGTGAGAAAAAATATAGAAAACAAATTCTAGGATAGTCTGATACACTGGGGACATTTCTTTGCCATTGGTTCATTAGAATGATGTCAAAAACCACAGTAGTTATTTAGTCTCCATCATAAAAGAAATCTTGATTTAATTGCCTTTGGTTGAGATTCTGCACATGGGTTGTTTGCTCAGGCACGAATTTATTTTGACCAAAATTAGTCTTAATCAGCTTGGCTGACTAATGATACAGCGCAAAAGCACAGCCAGTGGGCAGTTTGAGAGGCTTCCCTGACAATTCACGTATCAGAGACAAATAGAACTTTTAAAACATGTTCCGCAAGGAGTTAATTCTTCTTCCACATTTCAGAACACTTTCATTCAATGCCATGGTCATTCACCATGGAAAGGTATCTGGGAAATGAAAAGTGCATTTTGACAGAGTGCTACCTTAAAATAGACAGGGTAAGGGGGTTGTATTTTGCTGTTCTTCTTATAAGATCTCAGCTACTCCTACGTGGGCGCCTCATGAAGCTTTAGAGCTAAGAAACTGGCTTATTTTGAATGTCTATCAGAAATGGGCATAATTAGATTCTGACCACTTTAAATTACTGTGGATTATAAGCAAAACTAAAAATGTGCTGGTGCAACTTCTTCCTCCAAAATAGTGATTACGAGTCACATATTTACAAGGATTGATGACATCCAGCTTGTCATAAAAACATTGCAAATGCAATTAGTTTCATCATCTCCAGGAATCCTTTCATTCCACATCCAAGTGCAGCTTCTTTCTCTCCAAAAATAAGACCATATTTCTCCCTGAAAAAACAAAATGCACAAATACATCTGATACAGGGATACTGGGTCAAGAGTGGCAAGGAGAAGGAAGTGCCATAATTCCAAAAGGCATGGTGTCCACGGCATACAAAAATAAAACCACTGACTCCAGAAATTCAAAACCAGTATATCCTTAACTTAAACCCAAGTATCCCTGGGTTTCTGAGAACTTATTCTCAGATGTTAACAAAATGTTATTAAAAAATTTTTTTAATCTCCACTTTCATTCCAAAGTAAAATTTAAAACTTACATATATTTTTGCTATTGTGAACAGTGCTGCAATAAACATACATGTTCATGTGTCTTTATAGTAGAATGATTTATAATCCTTTGGGTCTATACCCAGTAATGGGATTGCTGGGTCAAATGGTATTTCTGGTTCTAGATCCTTGAGGAATTGCCACTCTGTCTTCCACAAGGATTGAACTGATTTACACTCCCACCAATAGTGTAAAAGTGTTCCTATTTCACATCCTCTCCAGCATCTGTTGTTTCCTGACTTTTTAATGATCACCATGCTAACTGGTGTGAAATGGTATCTCATTGTGGTTTTGATTTGCATTTCTCTGATGACCAGTGATGATGAGACATGGATGAAGCTGGAAACCATCATTCTCAGCAAACTAAGACAGAAACAGAAAACCAAACACCGCAAGTTCTCACTCATAAGTTGGAGCTGAACAATGAGAACACATGGACACAGGGAGGGGAACATCACACACTGGGGCCTGTCAGGGGATGGGGAGCTAGGGGAGGGATAGCATTAGGCGGGTTGATGGGTGCAGCAAACTACCGTGGCATGCGTATACTTATGTAACAAACCTGTACGTTCTGTACATGTATCCCAGAACTTAAAGTATAATTTTTAAAAACTTACATATATTTTTAATCATCTAGATCAACCCAAAACCAAATAAAATTTCAATCATTCATTTGTATTCATGTTGACAGTGCCTAAAATAATAATTACCTGCCTTTAATTGTTGCAAGCTAGTGAGGACAAAAGAAAAGCAGACAATACATAAATGATACAGTTCACACCCAAACCCACAGAATCTGACTCACTGGGTCCAGGAAAGGTTAGTAATCAATAAGAGAAAAGAGGTGGGCAGCTTCAGTTATCACAACTGAGGAGATTGTTCAGGACCTCCCAAATCTGAGACATCTAAGAACCACCTGTGAGGCATTTGGCACATATACAGGCACTTTTTTTTTTTTTTTTTTTTGAGACAGAGTCTTGCTGTCGCCCACGCTGGAGTGCAATGGCGCGATATTGGCTCACTGCAGGCTCTGCCCCCTGGGGTTCACGCCTTTATCCTGCCTCAGCCTCCAGAGTAGCTGGGACTACAGGCGCCCGCCACCTCGCCCGGCAAATTTTTTGTATTTTTAGTAGAGACGGGGTTTCACTGTGTTAGCCAGGATGGTCTCCATCTCCTGACCTCCTGACCCGCCCACCTCGGCCTCCCAAAGTGCTGGGATTACGGGCGTGAGCCACCGCGCCCGGCCTACAGGCACATTTTTAAAACGAGATGTATTACACTTACAATAATGTTTTTCAATTAATAAATTAAAACAGCACAATTGTTTTGTCAATGAGAGAAGCTATTGTTTGAGATCTTTCCCCAGGTGTCTTTATCTACCTTGATGATGGATAGCTTGTGCTGTAGGTGAGATTCATCTAGAACAAGGCAAATTTTCTTGCCTGAGACTAGAAAACATTCTCTTGACTATTGACAGGAGAAGGAAAGTGAAAGAAACTTCAGTTAAGTATGGGGCAATGTGAGAGTGAAGAGGACTTGGACTCCCATTCTGGGGCTGAGGCTATGAAGACAGCAAGACCCCATAAAGGAAATGGACAAGTGATATATGAGTTCTCCAAGCCTCAGAGTAACAAGGAAATGGCAGGATAATTTCACAATGTTGAGAGAGGCCCAAAGTAGCCTGAGTTTAGACAACAACCACAAAATTTCCCATAGCTCAATTTGATAGAGAAATAATAGAATCATCATATGCACAGGGCCATAAGAATGGCCCAAAAATTAGCTGAGAGAAAGAGAAAACTTGACATGAAAGAGCTTGCAGTCAGGCATGAGGAGCAAAGCTGCACCCTGCGTGGATCAACAGGGGAAGACAACGTCTCAGCTGATGCCATTGTGAACTGTGGACTGATGACATTACAGACTAGCTGTCCTCACCCATCACTTGACACCATAAGAAAATTTTCCCAGATTTTAATGTGCATCAAAATTATCTAGAAAGCTTGTTATCACAGATTCCTGGGGCCAGCCACACAGTTCCTGATTGAGCAGGCCTGGGGTGGAGAGTGAGAATCTGCATTTCTAACAAGTTCTCAGGTGATGCTGATGTTGCAGCTCTGGGAACCACACATGGAGAATCACTGTTCTGTTGCATCTAACCCCCTGACTTACATGAAACTCAGATAGAAGAAGGAACTCCCAGAATAATGGAGCTCATGCTGGGAGTATATTGATGGGAAGATAAAGATTTACATTTCTCATACACCTGTGCATAGAGACTAAGATTTGTGTCCATCATGGAGATATGAAAAAATGGCTTTGTAAATCTCTATTTGATTATTTTCTCTTCTGGAAAGCATCACTTCCCTATTTCACTATAATATTGAATGTAATTATTAAATATACCCAATAACATAGTGATGTACTTCTTCAACACTTAATGAAAAAAGGTCATTAAGTGTTAAAACCCACTGTCCAGTATAAAATATTTTAAATAAATTAAAGACAAGATAACAATGTTTCTTCTAAAATACATTCTAGCAAGTCACTTCTCCGCTCAATATTCCCCTGTTGCTTCCTGCTTACCCAACTAAGATCGTCAGGCCCTCACGCTGTAGCCTGCAAGGCTGTACGCGGCCTGGGGCACAGCTAACCCCCTGTCCTCTTTCCCTATACTCCCAGCTCACTCACTCTGCCCTGGCTACACTGAACTATCTTCTGTTCCTTGAAAAGCCCAAGGACATTCACACTTCAGAACTCTGTGTACTGTTCCCTCTGCCTGAAATAGCAGCCCCAGAGCCCCTTCCATCCTTTCCATCAGGCCTCCACTCAAATAGCACCTTGTCAGGAAGGATTTTCCTCGTCACCTGCAAAAAATAGCTTCCTTTACCTTCATCTTCCTTCACTCTCCATCTGCTCTACCCTGGTCTGTTATTCTTCCCATCCCTTGTCATGGCCTGATAACTTCATATTTTAGATGTTTTTATCTTTTAATTGTCTACTAGAATGTAAACTCCATGAAAAAGGAAATTTGCTTTGTTTACTGCTATATCCCCTGGAAGTATCTGGCACATACTCTCGCTCAGTAAACAACTGTGAAATGAACGAAGAGAAAGAAAGGTCCAGCTGCCCCAAGGTACCAAAAAGCCTATGCCTACCAACACCCAAAGAGGCCTGGGAGAAAACAGCCTGACCAGCATGGCAGCCCCAACTGTTTCTGCATGTCCACCTTCCCCTTTCTCTTTCACCAACAAACACCCACCCACCTGCACTAAGGAAGAACTATGCATGTGCTATTTGCCAGAAAGAAAGGCGGCAACAACACAGGGTGAAGCGAACTGCAATCTGGAAAGCTAGGGACAAGGAAAGAATTCTTGCTCCACCTCAAGTAACCCACCCTCAGGTGAGAATGCAAAAGAACCTCCTCTGAGTCCATGGCCCCAGGATAGCCACGGTGACGTGTGAGTGAAGAGACATCCTTCCAGACACTTTTATATGAATAATACACGGGCATATTAATCACTATTTCAACTTTCAAAGTAGACCTGGTTCCAGACAAAAATCTCTAGGAGTTCATCCATAAGGAATATAAAATCTCAAAATTAGATCAATAGAAGACACAGGAATGGGGCGAGTGAAAGGGGTTACACTTAAATGATATTTTCCATAGGCTTTCTGGAAGCTGAGAATTTCCCTGCTCCAAAGCCCACAACCATAACTGTTTTTGATAAGTAATGTGTTTAAATAAGTAATGTCAAAGGGGTCACTTTTTTTTCATTCTCAGCTTTTATCAGAAACATGGAAGTGCCACAATTTAGCCCTCCATTATCACCATCTTCCTTGGAGACGTTGGAGAACTTAATGAGTTTATCCTTTTGTATGAGCAGAGAGTTCAAATTGAAAGAATTTTTCCAATGAATCACATTAAAATTTATTCCAAATGTCTTTTTACATGTGAACCTTTAAAAAAGAGATCGAGTTTTCCAGAATCAAAATGTATCTTCTTCCTTAATACAGTGATAAATTCCCACTGAAGCTGCCTAGATTACACTTCAATGAAACCAAAGATCCAGAGAAGCTGCAGAAAAGAGATTGAAGTGACTTTCAATTTAAAGTAATTAGGAGTTCAGAAAAGGCAACCTTTCTGAATGTCAAAGTTCTACAGACTCTTCAGTCTTGAATTTGGAAATTTAAAACACTGTTGTGTTAAGTGGCACTGAGACATTCCACAAAAGAACAAATTCTTAATTTTTCTACTCCTTTCTCTCCATCCATTCCTACCACAGGGGCAGATACATAGATGGTTTTTAGAAATATATGTAAATGAATGGATGAATACATACATATCTTTACATACCTGTCAGAAATCTCAGCACCTTCATTTTTTAATATTAAGTTTGCATCTGTTATCTTGTGAATCATAATAAAAGACCAATGTGGTATAATTATTTTTCCAAGCGCCCTCCCAGTAGACAGCAACATATGGTAAAAAGATCATGGGCTTCAGAATATAGATATGGATTTAAATCCTGGTCTCACTACCCCTTGTTTCCTTACATTAGCTGTTTAACTTTCTTTTACCTCAACTTTCCTCTTTGTGAAATAGGAATAATAGTACCTATTTTGTGTTGGGAGAGACAGTTCTCTCCATGGATCTCTCAAACCCATATGCGGAGCATAGGGTATGCCAAGAATCCAAGGCCCTGTGTACTCTTTACCCAGGCTATTTGTCAGGGTTGTGCTTGCAGTGAGCAACTTGAGGGACAAAGTAATGTCTCCCGCCCTGGAACAAAGAACACGACCACTTAATACTTGCTATAAAAATAGTAGATTCTCCAAGCTCAATGTTCCTTGGCTATGACACAAACCCACTGTGGGTATAGTATACCTCTGGATCTGTGTCAGCTTGCCCTTTGAATCTTAGTAGCAAAGGGAGCTGATGTTGATGCTCTTTGCTGTGATGGTGAGTAATAAAGTTCTTTGTCTCTGACCTAGGAGTCTCAGGCCTTTGGCTAGCATCAGAAATAAGAGACTAATACTCGCTGGAAAATACATTTTAAACATTAATAGGTTAATTTATTAGCTTGTAAGTAGGGTAAAAGAAAACCCCTCACCTGACATTTTACAGAGCTGTTGAAAGGCTAGATGCAGTAGCCTAAATAAAACACCTGGCACTGAAAAGGCACTAAATAAACACACACACACAATTTTCCTTCAGCATCTCATTTAACTTTCCTTGACTATCTTAGATAAATAGTTCTTGACAAAATCGTGATGGCGGCCAGTCATGGTGGTTCACGCCTGTAATCCCAGTACTTGGGGAGTCCGAGGTGGGTGGATCACCTGAGGTCAGGAGTTTGAGACCAGCCTGACCAATATGGTGAAACCCCATCTCTACTAAAAAGACAAAAGTTAGCCTGGCATGGCAGCGTGCACCTGTAGTCCCAGCTACTCGGCAGGCTGAAGCAGGAGAATTGCTTGAACCCAGAAGGCGGAGGTTGCAGTGAGCCAAGATTGCGCCACTGCACTCCAGCCTGGGTGACAGAGCAAGACTCTGTCTCAAAAAAAAAAAAACAAACAAAAAAAACATGATGGCAGGAAGGTTGCTCCTTCCTTTATCTTTCCCATATAATGTCTTGTATCTGTCCCACAGGGAGTGGTAAAGTAACCAAATTCTCCTACAAGGGCTTATAGCCGATACCTCTCTGGAGGTATAAGTGCCTGTAATAGAGGAAAACTGAAGAAGATGCAAGCCATGGGTCTCTAATAATGAAATTTCAAACACTGGGTGAGAGTAGATATTTGGAGGCAGGAGACTACATCTATACTCTTCAAACTCCAACACAACTTGCCATATTCATTACCCTTCCATCCCGACACTGGATCCTCTGAAGTTTACTTCACATCACGGGAGGGGAAGGAAGGAAACTTTAGAAACAGAGTTTATGCCAAAATACAAAATCATTTTCTGATAACTGAGAAGATCTATGCGATGCAAAAGAATGTAACAAAATAGACTCTTCACCAGATGCTTGTAACCTGGTCTCTACCTCCAAACATACCTAGAAACAAAAAGATGCCTTGCTCTCTGCATTAGTTTTCTATTTCTTCTACAACAAATCACCACAAACTTGGTGGCTTAAACAACACACATTTGTTGTCTGACAGTTCTGTAGATCAGAAGTCCAACACAGGTCTCATTAGGCTAAAATCAAAGTGTCAGCAGGGCTGGTGCCTCTGTGGAAGCCCTAGGACAGAATCTGTCTCCTTGCCTTTTCTAGCTTCTATAGACCATGCTCATTTCTTAGCTCCTGGTCCCTTTACCCCATTCCTGGCAGGTCAAGCTCTTCTCACACTGCCATCTCTCTGGTTTGCCATAGCCAGAAAAGATTCTCAGCTTTTAAGAACTCCTTTGATGACATTGGGCCCACTGGGATAATCCAGGATAAGCTCCCAATCTCAAAGTCCTTAACCTTAATCACATCTGCAAAGACCCTTTTGCCAGATAAGGTAACATATTCACATGTTGGGAAGAGGAGGATGATTCAGATGTAGAATAATTAGGACTAACTGTGACTTGGAGGGGCATTCTTCTGCTGACCACACTTGGCTTCTAGAAGCCTCCTGAGATTGATTCATTCCCAAAGATGTTCAACGTGACCATTTCTCAAGAGCACTGAAATGGCTCTAGGTCGAACAGCTCCGGTCTACAGCTCCCAGCCTGAGCGATACAGAAGACAGGTGATTTCTGCATTTCCATTTGAGGTACCGGGTTCATCTCACCAGGGAGTGCCAAACAGTGCGTGCAGGACAGTCGGTGCAGCGCACTGTGCACGAGCCGAAGCAGGGCGAGGCATTGCCTCACTCGGGAAGCACAAGGGGTCAGGGAGTTCCCTTTCCTAGTCAAAGAAAGGGGTAACAGACAGCACCTGGAAAATCGGGTCAGTCCCACCCTAATACTGCACTTTTCCAACGGGCCTGGAAAATGGCACACCAGGAGATTGTGTCCCACACCAGGCTCAGAGGGTCCTATGCCCACGGAGTCAGGCTGATTGCTAGCACAGCAGTCTGAGATCAAACTGCAAGGCGGCAGTGAGGCTGGGGGAGGGGCGCCCGCCATTGCCCAGGCTTGCTTAGGTAAACAAAGCAGCCAGGAAGCTCAAACTGGGTGGAGCCTACCACAGCTCAAGGAGGCCTGCCTGCCTCTGTAGGCTCCACCTCTGGGGGCAGGGCACAGACAAACAAAAATTCAGCAGGAACCTCTGCAGACTTAAATGTCCCTGTCTGATTGACACCTTTGAAGAGAATAGTGGTTCTCCCAGCACACAGCTAGAGATCTGAGAACAGACAGACTGCCTCCTAAAGTGGGTACCTGACCCCCGAGCAGCCTAACTGGGAGGCACCCCCTGGTAGGGACAGACTGACACCTCACTCGGCCGGGTACTCCTCTGAGACAAAACTTCCAGAGGAACTATCAGACAGCTGAATTTGTGGTCTCATGAAAATCCGCTGTTCTGCAGCCACTGCTGCTGACACCCAGCCAAACAGCATCTGGAGTGGAACTCTAGCAAACTCCAACAGACCTGCACCTGAGAGTCCTGTCTGGTAGAAGGAAAACTAACAAAAAGAAAGGACATCCACACCAAAAACCCATCTGTACATCACCATCATCAAAGACCAAAAGTAGATAAAACCACAAAGATGGGGAAAAAACAGAGCAGAAAAACTGGAAACTCTAAAAAGCAGAGCACATCTCCTCCTCCAAAGGAACACAGTTCCTCACCAGCAACGGAACAAAGCTGGATGGAGAATGACTTTGATGAGTTGAGAGAAGAAGGCTTCAGACGATCAAACTACTCCGAACTATGGGAGGAAATTCAAAACAATAGCAAATAAGTTAAAAACTCTGAAAAAAAATTAGACGAATGGATAACTAGAATAACCAATGAAGAGAAGGGCTTAAAGGAGCTGATGGAGCTGAAAGCCAAGTATCGAGAACTATGCGAAGATTGCAGAAGCCTCGGTAGCCGATGCGATCAACTGGAAGAAAGGGTATCAGTGATGGAAGATGAGATGAATGAAATGAAACGAGAAGGGAAGTTTAGAGAAAAAAGAATAAAAAGAAACGAACAAAGCCTCCAAGAAATTTGGGATTATGTGAAAAGACCAAACCTACGTCTGATTGGTGTACCTGAAAATGATGGGGAGAATGGAACCAAGTTGGAAAACACTCTGCAAGATATTATCCAGGAGAACTTCCCCAATCTAGCAAGGCAGGCCAACATTCAGATTCGGGAAATACAGAGAATGCCACAAAGATACTCCTTGAGAAGAGCAACTCCAAGAAACATAATTGTCAGATTCACCAAAGTTGAAATGAAGGAAAAAATGTTAAGGGCAGCCAGAGAGAAAGGTGGGATTACCCACAAAGGGAAGCCCATCAGACTAACAGCTGATCTCTAGGCAGAAACTCTACAAGCCAGAAGAGAGTGGGGGCCGATATTCAACATTCTTAAAGAAAAGAATTTTCAACCCAGAATTTCATATCCAGCCAAACTAAGCTTCATAAGTGAAGGAGAAATAAAATACTTTACAGACAAGCAAATGCTGAGTGATTTTGTCACCACCAGGCCTGCCCTAAAAGAGCTCCTGAAGGAAGCACTAAACATGGAAAGGAACAACTGGTACCAGCCACTGCAAAAACATGCCAAATTGTAAAGACCATAGAGGCTAGAAAGAAACTGCATCAACTAACGAGCAAAATAACCAACTAACATCATAATGACAGGATCAAATTCACACATAACAATATTAACTTTAAATGTAAATGGGCTAAATGCTCCAATTAAAAGACACAGACTGGCAAACTGGATAAGGAGTCAAGACCCATCAGTGTGCTGTATTCAGGAAACCCATCTCACGTGCAGAGACACACATAGACTCAAAATAAAGGGATGGAGGAAGATCTATCAAGCAAATGGAAAACAAAAAAAGGCAGGGGTTGCAATCCTAATCTCTGATAAAACAGACTTTAAACCAACAAAGATCAAAAGAGACAAAGAAGGCCATTACATAATGGTAAAGGGATCAATTCAACAAGAAGAGCTAACTATCCTAAATATATATGCACCCAACACAGGAGCACCCAGATTCATAAAGCAAGTCCTCAGTGACCTACAAAGGGACTTAAACTCCCACACAATAATAATGGGAGATATTAACACCCCACTGTCAACATTAGACAGATCAACGAGACAGAAAGTTAACAAGGATATCCAGGAATTGAACTCAGCTCTGCACAAATGGACCTAATAGACATCTACAGAACTCTCCACCCCCAATCAACAGAATATACATTTCTTTCAGCACCACACCACACCTATTCCAAAATTGACCACATAGTTGGAAGTAAAGCTCTCCTCAGCAAATGTAAAAGAACGGAAATTATAACAAACTGTCTCTCAGACCACAGTGCAATCAAGCTAGAACTCAGGATTAAGAAACTCAACAAAAACCGCTCAACTACATGGAAACTGAACAACCTGCTCCTGAATGACTACTGGGTACATAACGAAACGAAGGCAGAAATAAAGATGTTCTTTGAAACCAACGAGAACAAAGACACAACATACCAGAATCTCTGGGACACATTCAAAGCAGTGTGTAGAGGGAAATTTATAGCACTAAATGCCCACAAGAGAAAGCAGGAATGATCCAAAATTGACACCCTAACATCACAATTAAAAGAACTAGAAAAGCAAGAGCAAACACATTCAAAAGCTAGCAGAAGGCTAGAAAAAACTAAAATCAGAGCAGAACTGAAGGAAATAGAGACACAAAAAACCCTTCAAAAAATTAATGAATCCAGGAGCTGGTTTTTTGAAAAGATCAACAAAATTGATAGACCGCTAGCAAGACTAATAAAGAAGAAAAGAGAGAAGAATCAAATAGATGCAATAAAAAATGAAAAAGGGGATATCACCACCGATCCCACAGAAATACAACCTACGATCAGAGAATACTACAAACACCTCTATGCAAATAAACTAGAAAATCTAGAGGAAATGGATAAATTCCTCGACAAATACACCCTCCCAAGACTAAACCAGGAAGAAGTTGAATCTCTGAATAGACCAATAACAGGCTCTGAGATTGTGGCAATAATCAATAGCTTACCAACCAAAAAGAGTCCAGGACCTGATGGATTCACAGCTGAATTCTACCAGAGGTACAAGGAGGAACTGGTACCATTCCTTCTGAAACTATTCCAATCGATAGAAAAACAGGGCATCCTCCCTAACACATTTTATGAGGACAGCATCGTCCTGATACCAAAGCCTGGCAGAGACATAACCAAAAAAGAGAATTTCAGACCAACATCCTTGATGAACATTGACACAAAAATCCTCAATAAAATACTGGCAAACTGAATCCAGCGGCACATCAAAAAGCTTATCCATCATGATCAAGTGGGCTTCATCCCTGGGATGCAAGGCTGGTTCAACATACACAAATCAATCAACGTAATCCAGCATATAAACAGAACCAAAGACAAAAACCACATGATTATCTCAATAGATGCAGAAAAGGCCTTTGACAAAATTCAACAACCCTTCATGCTAAAAACTCTCAATAAATTAGATATTGATGGGACGTATCTCAAAATAATAAGAGCTATCTATGACAAACCCACAGCCAATATCATACTGAATGGGCAAAAACTGGAAGCATTCCCTTTGAAAACAGGCACAAGACAGGGATGCCCTCTCTCACCACTCCTATTCAGCATAGTGCTGGAAGTTCTGGCCAGGGCAATCAGGCAGGAGAAGGAAATAAAGGGTATTCAATTAGGAAAAGAGGAAGTCAAATTGTCCCTGTTTGCAGATGACATGATTTTATATCTAGAAAACCCCACTATCTCATCCCAAAATCTCCTTAAGCTGATTAGCAACTTCAGCAAAGTCTCAGGCTACAAAATCAATGTACAAAAATCACAAGCATTCTTGTACACCAATTACAGACAAACAGAGAGCCAAAGCATGAGTGAACTCCCATTCACAATTGCTTCAAAGAGAATAAAATACCTAGGAATCCAACTTACAAGGGATGTGAAGGACCTCTTCAAGGAGAACTACAAACCACTGCTCAATGAAATAAAAGAGGATACAAACAAATGGAAGAACATTCCATGCTCATGGGTTGGAAGAATCAATATCGTGAAAATGGCCATACTGCCCAAGGTCATTTATAGATTCAATGCCATCCCCATCAAGCTACCAATGACTTTCTTCAAGGAATTGGAAAAAACTACTTTAAAGTTCATATGGAACCAAAAAAGAGCCTGCATCACCAAGTCAATCCTAAGCCAAAAGAACAAAGCTGGAGGCATCACGCTTCCTGACTTCAAACTATACTACAAGGCTACAGTAACCAAAACAGCACGGTACTGGTACCACAACAGAGACATAGATCAATGGAACAGAACAGAGCCCTCAGAAATGATGCTGCATATCTACAACTACCTGATCTTTGACAAACCTGACAAAAACAAGAAATGGGGAAAGGATTCCCTATTTAATAAATTGTGCTGGGAAAACTGGCTAGCCATATGTAGAAAGCTGAAACTAGATCCCTTCCTTACACCTTATACAAAAATTAATTCAAGATGGATTAAAGACTTAAATGTTAGACCTAAAACCATTAAAATCCTACAAGAAAACCTAGGCAATATCATTCAGGACATAGGCGTGGGCAAGGACTTCATGTCTAAAACACCAAAAGCAATGGCAACAAAAGCCAGAATTGACAAATGGGATCTAATTAAACTAAAGAGCTTCTGCACTGCAAAAGAAACTACCATCAGAGTGAACAGGCAACCTACAGAATGGGAGAAAATTTTTGCAACCTACTCATCTGACAAAGGGCTAATATCCAGAATCTACAATGAACTCAAACAAATTTACAAGAAAAAAACCCCATCAAAAAGTGGGCGAAGGACACAAACAGACACTTCTCAAAAGAAGACATTTATGCAGCCAAAAAACACATGAAAAAATGCTCATCATCACTGGCCATCAGAGAAATGCAAATCAAAACCACAATGAGATACCATCTCACACCAGTTAGAATGGCCATCATTAAAAAGTCAGGAAACAACAGGTGCTGGAGAGGATGTGGAGAAATAGGAACACTTTTACACTGTTGGTGGGACTGTAAACTAGTTCAACCATTGTGGAAGTCGGTGTGGTGATTCCTCAGGATCTCGAACTAGAAATACCATTTGACCCAGCCATCCCATTACTGGGTATATACTCAAAGGACTATAAATCATGCTGCTATAAAGACACATGCACACGTATGTTTATTGCGGCACTATTCACAGTAGCAAAGAGTTGGAACCAACCCAAATGTCCAACAACAATAGACTGGATTAAGAAAATGTGGCACATATACACCATGGAATACTATGCAGCCATAAAAAATGATGAGTTCATGTCCTTTGTAGGGACATGGATGAAACAGGAAACCATCATTCTCAGCAAACTATCGCAAGGACAAAAAACCAAACACCACATGTTCTCACTCATAGGTGGGAATTGAACAATGAGAACTCATGGACACAGAAGGGCAACATCACACTCTGGGGACTGTTGTGGGGTGGGGGTAGGGGGGAGGGACAGCATTAGGAGATATACCTAATGCTAAATGATTAGTTAATGGGTGTGGCAAAACGCATGGCACATGGATACATACGTAACAAACCTGCACATTGTGCACATGTACCCTAAAACCTAAAGTATAATAAATAAAAAAAAAACTGTGAAACTATTTTCCAAATAAAAAAAAAGAAATGGCTCTAAAGGTAAAACATTTCTACCATGGTGAGGCAAATGAACAGTGCCCAGTGATAGGGCATCTTTAATTTTTGTTTTAATTTCTATATATTACCATAAAAAAATAATTACAGGAATGTTTTTGAGATTCTAAGGGAAGCCACTCAGTGCCAGTAACCAAGGTGATGGAAATTATGAGAAGAATGTTAACTTCTATTATGTGAGAGCAGATGAAACCAAAGCCTTGGCCCACACAGCAAACCTTTGGGTGGCAACAAGTTCTAGAAAAATGGAGCCTGAAGAGTCCAGATTGTTTTTCCTTGAAATATCAAGCAAGTTTAAAATGATTACTACCCATGAGATATATTTTTAATGGTGTTAGGTTTGGGGGTGTGTTGGATTGTTTTGCATTGCTATAAATGAATACCTGAGGCTGAGTAATTTGTAAAGAAAAGAGGTTTATTTGGCTCACATTTCTGCCTGGCACTGGCTATAGTTGGCTTCTAGTGAGGCTTCAGGAAGCTTTTACTCATGGTAGAAGGCAAGGGGGGAGCAGGCATGTCACATGGCAAGAGGGGGAGCAAGAAAGAGGGAAGGAGGTTCAAGGCTCCTTTAAATTGTAAACTAACAGCCAGAACTCACTCATTCCCATGAGGAAGGCACCAGGCCATTCATAAGGGATCCTCCCTCATGACCCAAACACCCCCAACTAGGCCCTACCTCCAATTCTGGGGATCACATTCCAACATAAGATTCAGAGAGTGAAAACATTCAAAGTCTACCAGGAGGTGATTAAAGTGATATGACAATGTGAAGTATATGTTACCTGGAAGGTAGCAGGAGCAGATGGTAGGAAGAAGAACAGTGTCTAAGTACCTTGGAGATAACACTCACAGGAAAATCTATTCACTGAAAAATATTTATTGAGCACCTCTGTATGAAAAAAGGCACTGTGTTAGGTGCTGTGCACTTGAGGATGAATTAATCAAGAAGCCTGTCCTGAGGGAATTTGCACTCCAATATTGGAGATGAGAAACAAATCATTCTTAGAGCATAGGAGATGAAGAGAGCTCTCTAGAGCAGTGCTTCTCAAACTTTGTTGCCCACATGTCTTGTTAAAATGCAGATTCAGTAGGTCCAGGGCAAGGCCTGAGATTCTACATTTTTAACAAGCTCCCAAACAATGATAGTGCCAGTGCTGCCAGTTGCAGGACCATGCTTTCAGTAGCAATGATCTAGAGCAGCATTTCTTATACCTCACTGTGCTTGAGAACCACCTGGGGAAATTTCACAAACAAAAGATGCCCAAGGCTCCTCCCACATATGTGGGTTATAATTAGCTACAGTGAGACTCTGGCAACAGTATGTTGTGAAAGCTCCCATTATGATTTTAATATGCAGCTAAAGACTGAGTACTGTTAACACAAAGCATTACAGCTGTTGAAAAATCTTGGGTGTTGGTTCTTAAAATGTGGGCCCCAGACCCACAACATGAGTAATTGCAGGGAAACTGGTCAGAAATGTAAATTCCTGGGCCCTGCCCCAGGCCTACTGAATCAGAAACTGAGGTGGGGCAAAAAAAAAAAAAAAAAGTTTGAACACTTTCCAGATGATTCCAATGTGCAATCAAGTTTGTGACCCACCAATCTAGGGCAGCTGTTCCATGCAGAGATGCACATTCAAATCGGCTGGAGTGTTTCAAACACACAGCTGTCCTCGCCTCACTCTAGTTCCTGAATCAATTGGCCTGCAGTGGAGTCCTGACTTGGATATTATCGAAAACATTCACAGGTAGCTCAGATGTGGCCCCAGACCAAGAACCACTGATGGAGGGTGTTGCCCAGAAAAATTATCCCTTTCTCTTCTCATTCATTTATTCCACACATTTCACAGAGCAACTACCCAGTCCTCTGCATGAAAGAGCCCTCCCTCAAGAGCTTGGAAGCAAAACAAAATGGGGAGTAGACCAGGTAGAAGGTATCAGCACAGAGATAAGAGACTCTGAACAGAGAGGATGGATCCAAGGGGGACAGCCTGGAGGCGGGGGACCCAGCTGGAGGCCAGCACAGTTGCCTGGACGAGAGGTGAGCCCTCCCTCCTGGAGAGGTGAGCCCTTCAGAGGAAGAGATGACAAAAGGAAACCCCTGACTCATTACCATCAGCCTTGGCTTGCTGTTCCATTGGTAGCCCTTTCTACCTGTGATCAATACGTGCCTATTTAGCAGCATATTCACTCTATCTCTCATTCTAGAGCATGCTTCCGCCCAGTTAATAAGTTTTAGAATGTTGGCGTCCTGTCATTGCATCATCCACAGATTCAGTGACCAGAGAGGAAGAAACACAGGGAAGCTTTATATTAATAAAGGTCTTGCGTTGAATATTCCTAAGGAAAAGTCAAAAGTAAGCAGTTCGTATGCTTCTTTTCTGGTGACAATAATAGACTGGGCCTCATCCCTTCCCAGAGCTCCCAATAAGCAATTGGATACAGTCTCCACTCCAGAACCTGAATGGACTTTTTGCTCAATACAGCTATTGCTGGCCAGTCAGCTTCGTGGGACATGTGCCAGAGGTCTTCCATTCCATCTTCAGTGAACAGAGCCCCAACAAAAACTCTTCCCATGAGCCCTTTAACTGAGCTAAATTCAACATATGTCATAATCTAGGAGGAAGCACCAAAATGGAAAACTACTTTAATGCACAGAAGCTAAAGGAGCAACTGTAATGTAAGTGTTTTCTACGAAGTATATATGCAGGATCAGCAAGCATGGGAAATGCACACCAGCCCCTGCAGGGATTCTGGGATACAAGTGCATGAAGGCAGAGTCGAGACTGTGGATTCTGGAAGAAGAATCCCCTTGAGAGAGCATCTGATTCAAAATTCATCCATATATGACTTAAAAGCCACCCAGGTTGTCATAGCATCTGTAATGATTATTCACTAGAGCCAAGAGTGTTTATATTTTGAAGATCAGAACAAGATTCTCAACAAAACAGTAAGGGAGCATTTCAAGGAGCAGTGGGAATATGTGTGGGATGAAGCCAAATTATCAAGTCATTATTAGGATGGGTATGGTGGCTCACACCTGTAATCCCAACACTCCGGAAGGCCAAGGCAGGAAGAGCACATGAGCCCAGGAGTTCAATTTCAGCCAGAGCAACAATCAGGCTGAGGCAGGAGGGTCACTTGACCCAGGGAGGTCGATGCTGCAGTGAGCTGTGTTAGCACCACTGCACTTCAGCCTGGACAACAGAGTGAGACCCTGTCTCAAAAAAAAAAGAAAAGTCATTACTTTAAAAGGCTTCGAAAGTCTATATAGAATAAACTGCCAGCAGCCCAAGGAGTTATAAATGGAGCTCCATGTATTTATGCAAATGTTGAGGGCATATATTCATTTCAAAGAGTGTTTAGTTCCTGCTGTATTATCAATGCCTGTCAGTAAAGCATAATGTTTAACACTATCTGGGTTTGAGTCCTGATTTCTACTAATTGACATGAGACCCTATGCAAGGTCCTCACTTTTCTCATCTATAAAATGGGAGTAATAACAATAGTAACATCTACATCCTAAAGATTTTTGAGGCTAGGCATGGTAGCTAACTCCTGTAATCCCAGCACTTTGGGAGGCTGAGGCAGGTGGATCACCTGAGGTCAGGAGGTCAAGATCAGCCTGGCCAACATGGCAAAACCCCATCTCTACTAAAAATACAAAAGTTAGCTGGGTGTGATGGTGAGTGCCTGTAGTCCCAGCTACAGGCTGAGGCAGGAGAATCGCTTGAACCTAGGAGGCATAGGTTGCAGTGAGCCGAGACCGCACCACTGCACTCCAGCCTGGGTGACAGAGCAAGACTCGGTATCAAAAAAAAAAAATTATTAAGACAATGTATTAATATATAAGGTTATTAATACTGTATTGGGCATATTATAAGTACTCAATAAACTATGTCTAATATTATGATCCTTTCCAGGAAACTAAGGTTCTCAGCATGTCCATGGAGGAGGATTACCTGGATCAGGGTAACAATATAATCCCAGCTACTTGGGGGGCTGAGGCAGGAGGTTTGCTTGAGCCCAGGAGCTGGAGGCTGCAGTGAGCTATGATTGTGCCACTGAACTCCAGCCTGGGCAACAGAAAGAGACAGTCTGGAAAAAGAAAAAGAAAAGAAAAAAGAAAAGAAAAGAAAAGGAAAGAAAAGAAAGGAAGGAAGGAGAAGGGAAGGGAAGGAAGGGAGAAAGAAGCATTGAGAGATGAAATCATCATTAAATAAACATAGTAAACAGTAAATTAAAGAACAAAAATTCAACAATTCTGAATTATATGCTCCAAACAACAGATGAACATAACACATACAATTAAATGAATATATGAAATTCAAGAAAAACAGGAAGAAATAGATTGAAATTACAGACCTAACTATTCCAATATAAAAATAGCCAAACGTACCAGTTTTTGAGATTTTTCCATCTGCCTGGTACCGCTCTGAGCACTTTACATACATCGTCTCATTTAATCCTCACAACTCCATGTGGTAGGTATTGTTATTACCGTTCTCCCCATTTCACAGATAGGAAACTAAGACCTTAAAACATTAAGTGACTTTGCCAAGAAAACTCAGCTAGTAATAGGTGAAGCTCCGAATGAGACTCCAGTGTGTCTAACTCCACAGCCCATTCTCATAACCACAGTAGTGTGTTACCTCTCAGTATGAAATAATCAGAAAGTTAATAATCAATAAATGATAAAATAATAGAAGACATTGCAGAGTTGATCAAGAGAATCAATCAGTTAGACAATGGAGAGAGGCAAAAGGTAGAATAGAATATACTTTTTTTAAGAATATAAGGATGTATACAAATTTATCATATTATGGATGAAGGCAGACAAAAAGAAGTCAGAAAGTCTAATATTTCACAACATTAAAATAATAAAATTAAAAATTAAAAGTTCAATCAGATTTATGTCAGCTTTATTTATAATCGCCAAAAACTGAAAACAACCCAAATGTTCACTAACTGAATGGATAAGCAAACTGTGGTGTGTCCACACGATGGCATGCTATGCAACAATTAAAAAAACAAAAAAAAAAAGAGCATTGTGCTGATACATGCAACACATGGACGGATCTAAAAAATCTGATTTTGAGCAAAAGAAGCCAGACACAAATGACTACATGCTGTATGATTGCACTTATACGACATTCCATAAATGGTAAAAACTATAGGGACAGAAATCAGACCAGTGATGCCAGGAACCAGGAGTAGGAGAGGAAGTTGACTGCCAAGGGATGTGGGGAACTTCACGGAGAGACGTAAGCGTTCTATATCTTGATGGTAGTGGTTGCCACACAATTGGTTTTTTTTTGTTGTTGTTCTGTTTTTTTTTGAGACGGAGTCTCACTCTGTCACCCAGGCTAGAGTGCAGTGGCGTGTCTTGGCTCACTGCAGCCTCCACTTCCTGGGTTCAAGCAATTCTCCTGCCTCAGCCTCCCGAGTAGCTGGGACTACAGGTAAGCACTGCCACACCCGGCTAATTTGTGTCCTTTTTTTTTTCTTTGAGATGGAGTCTCGCTCTGTCGCCCAGGCTGGAGTACAGTGGCATGATCTCAGCTCACTACAACCTCTGCCTTCCGGATTCAAGCGATTCTCCTGCCTCAGCCTCCTTAGTACCTGGGATTACAGGGGCGCACCACCATGCCCGGCTAATTTTTGTAGTAGAGATGGGGTTTCACCATGTTGGCCAGGATGGTCTTGATCTCCCAACCTCGTGGTCCGCCCGCCTCGGCCTCCCAAAGTGCTGGGATTACAGACGTGAGCCAACACGCCCAGCCGGTTGCCACACAATTTTACACACTTGTAAAACCTCATTAAACTCTTTGGTTAGAAAAGGTAAATTTTATTGTATATAAATCATATCTCGGTGAACTAGAGTTTTTCAATGCACACAGAATATAAAATCTCCACAACACATAAAAAAATTTTAAGTGCCTAAATACTTCTTACATCAAGAAAATAATTCTGTGCCTGGTGTGATTCTGTCCTGTGCAGCTGTTCTCTGGAGCGGTAGTTGTTTATCTCCGTCTGCCTTCTCTCTCACCGAAGTGTATGTCACCACCCCATGAAAGATTCAGTGGACATGGACACAAGCCCCCTGTGGCTCCAGAACTATCTTTTGGTTGTGAACTAAAGGCCAATGAAGATGATCGGTTTAGGGTGGATAACGATGAAAATGAGCACGAGTTATCTTTAAGCACGGTCAGGTTAGGGGCTGTGTAAAAGACGAATTGCACATTGTTGAAGCAGAGGCAATGATTTATGAAAGCAGTCCTATTGAAGTAACACTGGCAACTTTGAAAATGTCAGTACAGCCAACGCTTTCCCTTGGGGGCTTTGAAATAGTATCAGCTGTGGGACTACAGTTGAAGTGTGGATCAAGGCCAGTGCATATTAGCGGGCAGCACTTAGCAGCTGTGGAGGGAAAGGCAGAGTCAGAAGATGAAGAGAAGGGGGATGTGAAACTCTTGGGTATTTAATATATCTGGAAGGCAATCTTCCCCTGGAGGTAGCAGCAAGTTTCCACAGAAAAAAAGTAAAACTTGCTGCTGATGAAGATGATGATGATGATGATGATAATTTTGATAATGAAGAAATTGAAGAAAAAGCTCCAGTGAAGAAATCTATATAAGATACTCCAGCCAAAAATGCACCAAAATCAAACCAAAATGGAAAAACTCAAAACTATCAAGACCAAGATCAAAAGGTCATGAATACTTCAAAAAAACAGGAAAAAACTCCTGAAAACCCAAAAAGGACCTAGTTCTATAGAAGACATTAAAGCTAAAATGCAAGCAAGTATGGAAAAAGCACATTGAACAGTCCTGGGCAATACTGCAAAATTAAGTGCAAAGATGAGGACAGAAGAAAGAGGCAAATATAGTCCCTGCTGAGTATCATCAGCCATCCAGACTGAAGTCTTCTGTTTTAATCTGAATCCCCTTTCCTGATTTCCCAGCCATGCTCCTTCCAGGCTGGAAACAAACTCACTCTTCATGTCCTAAAGCACTTTGTTTTGACCGCTGTGATTCTGTGAACCTAGCCCCTTGCTTTCTGTTACATGTGCATTTGCCTCACCTCTCTGACCATGTTTTAACCATCTTTGGGTCTCCTTGGCTGCTCAATAAATATTTGAATGAATCAAAAAAGAAAAGAAAAAAGAAATAAAAGTCCCTATACTACAGAATATTTTGAAATGATATTTCTGTATTAAAAATGATGGAGTATTCCCACAGCAGCGCTTAGAAGAACACTCATATTTCTAAATTAGGGAAGAAAGAAAAAAAACACCATAAAAACAAAGCCTTTATCTGTTAAGAGGCTAAAGTGAAAAGCCAAAAGAAAATAGTAAAATGAAAATAATAAAACTAACAACATAAATGAGCAAAATACTTATAAAGTTGAGTTGAGGCCAGGCACAATGACTCACGCCTGTAATTCCAGCACTTTGGGAGGCCGAGGTGGGCAGATCACTCGAGGCCAGGAGTTCAAGACCAGCCTGCCCAATATGGTGAAACCCTGTATCTACCAAAAATACAAAAATTAGCCAGGTGTGGTGGTGCGTGCCTGTAGTCCCAGCTACTCAGGAGGCTGAGGCAGGAGAATTGCTCGAACGTGGGAGCCGGAGGTTGCAGTGAGCAGAGAGCACTTCACCGCACTCCAGCCTGGGCAACACAGCAAGAGACTCTGTCTCAAAAAAAAAAAAAAAAATGTTGAGTTGGTAAATCAAATTAATAGCTGGCTTTTTAAAAATTAATAAAGTTGAGGACATGTTCCAATTAACAAAAAAAGGAGAATTGGCAAATTTATCAGAAATAATAAAATGCAGGGAGAGAAATAAGATATCAGCAATGGATAGAAACAACTATTTTAAAGTAGGGATGATAATATTCTAAACTATGTACGAATAATTATCATTATCAATACTCTATGGATAGCTGCTAAAGTATTAAATACTAAAATGGGTCATAGCAAAACAGAGAACACAAATGCACAAATTAACTAACCACAGAAGTAGAAACAGTTATAAAAAGTTTATGCCCCCCTTCGGAACATCACACTCCAGGGACTGTTGTGGGGTGGGGGGAGCGGGGAGGGACAGCATTAGGAGATATACCTAATGCTAAATGACAAGTTAATGGGTGCAGCAAAACAACATGGCACATGGATACATATGTAACAAACCTGCACATTGTGCACATGTACCCTAAAACCTAAAGTATAATAATAAAACAAAGTCAATCACAGAAGAAATGACTGATAAAATTAAATACATAAACATGAAAAATGGCCATATATCAAAATACAAGATAATGGATAAAAAGATTTGTAGTTGCCTAGGTCTGCGAGAGTTGGGGGGGGGGGTATAAGTAGTGACTGCTAATGGGTATTGAGTTTCTTTTTGCAGGGCTGAAATATTCTACAGCTGATTGTGGTGATACTGCACAACTCTGTTAGTATACTAAAACCCACTGAATTATACACTTTAAATAGGTTAATTGTATGGTATATGAACTATAACTCAATAAAGCTGTTGTAAAAATACAATAAAATAAAATGCAGATAACGAATTGGGAAAATATTTATAATAGATATGACAATGTGCTAATATTTAATCTATAAAGAGGTCATTCACATTAATAGAAACAATGTTTGGACTCCAATAGATTAAAAGATATAATGATATAAAAAAAAAGTTATGCCCCCCTTCAAAATGGTACTAATGAAGTCACTGAAGTATTTTCTTAAATTTTCTAAAAACAACTTACTCCTTTTGTTATTACCAAACTATTCCAAAATAGAACAGCATGTAACTCAATTGATTTTTATGAGGTAAATGTGGTTTTGATCATAAAACCTAAAGACACCAACAAAAAAATTAAATGATAGCTCAATTGACTTGTGAACTTAAATACTAAAACTGAAAATAAAATCTAGGATACAAAGTATAAGTTTACAGAACAAATTCTGCATCAGGGACTGGCTCCAAGAGAGAACAAGGAGCACCCTAGAGGTCATAGCAAGACATTGCAACAAAAACATCACAGACCTTACCCCAGAACCCCAGACCCAGAAGGCTTGGTTTACCAAGCTCCAAGCTTATACAACCTGCAGCCCAGGACAGCTCTGAATGTGGCCCAACACAAATTCATAAACTTTCTTAAAACATTATGAGGTTTTTCTGCGATTTTTATTTTAGCTCATCAGCGATTGTTAGTGTTCATGTATTTTGTGTGTGGCCCAAGATAATTCTCCTTCTACCAACGTGGCACAGGGAAGCCAAAAGATTGGACACCCCTGGTTTAGACAATCATGCCAGGCACTGTGCAGGGCTTGGGACTACGAGACCACATAGACCCCAACATCGTGGAGCTTACATTCTACAGGAGGAAATAGACATTTATTAAGAAAAATTATTCAAGTCTTGGAAATAAGGCCAAAAGAGGACTGCATGTCTTTTCAAAGTCATACCAAAACTTCACTTAAGAGTCCCTGCCCCTACTCCAGTGCTTATTTCATTATCCAGCAGAATGTACCTTTATTTGATTCACTATTTACCATTGATTAAAGTGGAGCCTCTGTGAAGTTCTACGTTACTTTGTAGACTTTTGTCTAGTGAAATACAAAAGACAACCACAAAGGTTATAATTTTTTTGCCTATAGAACATCTCAGGAAACAGGAGTAGGGTTTTTGTCTATAATGTAGCAAACTTGCTTCAACATACCTTCCGCAACTTACAAATGCTCTTTGAACCAGCTTAATTATGCTTCTAGTTTCCTGAGTTAGATCAATCTTTGGCATGCACTCACTACACATTTGGATGAAAATCATTTTTAACTTTCTGAAAACTAAGCAACTGATAAAATAGACAAATAATTACATAAATAACCACCTAATTACAATTGTGGTAAGCAACTGGGAATGCAAAAGGGGTAACATACCTTGGCCCAAAGGGTCCTTGGAAGCTTAACCAAGGGCCTGAAGGATGGCTGCACTTAAATGAGGCGAATGGGCAGGAGAGAGCCCTCCATGAGCTTGTCCTTCCCTGGGTGACTTTGTAGCTATATGTAGAGATTCCCTGAATCACAGAGTAAAGGAATCAAAAATTAATCTCTATAATAGCTAAAGCAAAGTTATATTTTTGCACCAAAGCAGATTTTAAAATAAAACTAATAATAATGACAATAATATCTACTGTTTACTGAGTGTTTATTTACAGTGTCTCGGGTCTTGTACTAAACACTTGAAGTCAATTATCCTATTTAATTGTTATGACAACCCCATAAGGTAGGTACCATTATTATCTCCATTTTACAGATGAGAAAACTGAGGCTTAGAGAGGTTAAGTTACGTGCTCAAGGCAACACATCAGGCTTGCCTGATTTTAAATTTTATCTCCTTTGCTATCCTGTCTGTCTTCCAAAGATAGCTCTTCTTGTTTGTGCTACTTTATAATGGGGACGGAGTACAATATTTTGTTGTTTTAAGATATTTCTTGCAGACTAAAAGAAGGGAGTGAGAAGGTGATGTGTGTGGAGGGTATTCAACGTTAACATTTGCCAGTCTTGTTCGTTTCCTGGAGCTTCCTGCTGCAGTAATTTGGAAGTAAAAAGCAGGATTTTTTTCAGAGTGGCTTTTCAACAATAAAGACTGTCTTGTTGAAACCTGTTTACTCTATGCCTTTGCTTTTAATTCTCTTCAACACAGCTCCCTCTGTTGCCTTTGTCTCATCTGTAAGCCCTGAAGCACTTCTCCAAAGGCTTTAATAAAGCCCAGTTGAGTGGGCAAAAATCCTTTTCCACCTTTTACCTTGCAGCTGGTTTTGAGTTTCTCTTGAGTGTTTGTCTGACTGTTTAGCCAAGGATTGAGGGTCCCATTGTGAGGAGAGAAACCATTTGCCTTGGTTGTGTGCAAGCTTTCCAGAGTTTGCCGATTAGCTTTCTGTTCCTTTTGTTTCTCCACTGGTACCTGCAGCTCTTAGGCAGAGGATTATACAGCAACGTAATTATCCAGCCACCTTCCTTAGTCTTATATTTAAAGAGAAATATATGGGTCTTCTATACTTACAGAAATATTTTCCAAGTGACCCAAAGTGATGTTGAATTCTATCCTGGCTGACTTCTAACATCTCTTTTTCCCTGTGGTTTGGAGTCTAATGCTAGCCATGTTTCCTCATACCTCTAAAAAAAATCTTGAACAGCCTACAACATAATCACAGAATTCCAAAATACCCCAACTAAGGGCCCTTAGAGACCATCTAGTCCACATTTTACACAGTGCAAAACTAAGGCTGGTAAAGTTCCAGTACTAAGAACTCCACAGAGTTTATTAATATTTAACTTATATATTTGCCTTTCCAATTATATACTCTTTGAGAAGAGAAACCTTTACTTAGACTTTTTGGTACGTCATTTGCCACATATATTTATGCATGTCATAGATGTTTAGAAGGGATGGATCCATGGATGTTTTATAAGAACTTTGATTTAAACTAGATGGGGTCAGACCCAACCCATAAGGGATGCATAAGGTTTTAAATGACACAGTCAGAGACCTAGAGAAATTTCATCACAGCCCAGTGGGTCCCCTGGGGGATGCTTTGGATTTTGTTCTGGTTGCTTTTTATTATATAAGCAGTATGTGGATACATCCTTGTAAAAATTCAGGCACTACATAACTACACAGAGTAAAACATAAAGGACCTCCAAGTTTCCATCTGTTTTTTACTTCCCTCCCCAACATTGGCCACTACTTATAAAGTCTATTCTTCCAGTCCTTTTCAATATATTTCTTCACATATGTAGGGTTTGTTCTTTCTTTTACATAAATGAGATTATGTTTTATTCATTGTTTTGCAACTTTCTTTTTCATTTAAAAATATATTGGCAGTCTTTCCATATTAGTACATATGCATAGTGTTTCATCAAATGGATGTACTACAAATTATGTAGCCACTTTTCTATTGATGAACCCTGAAGGTGACTAATTTTTTGCTACAATGAACAACGCTGCACATATGTGAATATTAACTCAGAACAGATTCCTAGAATGGCATTGGTGGATTGATGCTTATTTTCTCTGAGTGAATAGAGCAAAGGTAGCAAGAATGATCCAAACTAAGTATTTCAACAGATGGTCTTGGACAAATCACTACACCTCCCCTGAGCCCAAATATCTGGATGCCTGACCTAATTCACAGAGTGATACAGGTTTAAATGAGATAAAGTTAAGAAAAGTCTCTGGAAATCATGAAGTGCTTTATAAATGCAAGGAATTGATAACCCAAAGATAGTAATATGTTATTGCATCAACTAACCATACACACGGCTACACTATATGATCTGTAAAGGACACAGTAGAGATGTCCAAATATCCTTTTCTTGTTTGAGTATGACTCTCCCTTTCTGTTAGGAAGTTGCTCCTCTCCCAACTTCAACCAATGGTACTAGTGATGATTATCAATTATAGCACACAGTGATTGGTCCAAGGGTGGACATATTACTTCCACAAGACCCGTAAGGACTTTTCCCTTGGATTTTTCAAACTGGGCCATGGGAGAGAAATGCATCCCTCATTGGTCCTGAAGTTGTGAGATGTGGTGTGGCATGACACTGCCAGTGGCCACACCTCCAGCTATGTGGAGGAAGTCAATCTGAGAGATGCAGAAATGCATGTCCTGATGGCACTGAAGGTCCTAGTTCTGGTTTCTGAGCCATGGCTTCAGTCCCACTCCTCTTCTGCACACATGTGCCTTCTAATGTATTCCTCCTTCTGCGAAAGTAATTTGAATTGGGTAAAGGTAGGCTGTAATCCCATTTCTGCAGACTCCTGCCCACTCCATCCATGGTTCTTCTCTTGACACTGTCATTCCCTCCTTTCCCACCCGCATGGCAGGAAGCATAATGATTGCTCTTGGTAGAAGGTTGATTTTGATTTGTTTTCTTTATTTGAGCAAGATAACCACATGTATACTCCAATAGAGAGTATTTTGACAACGAAAACATGATACCGCCCTGGGTACGGCAGTCTCTGTTTCAAATTTCTGATCATCTGCAATAGCTTTAGCCACATGATAGGCAAAGGTAAAGCTGGGGTGGGAACCAGGTTTCTATAAACAACAGTGTTCAGCTATGGTAAGATCTAAGACATTGATACTTCCCAAACTTCACAATCTACCTGCACCCTTAAAACTGAATGCTGGTTCTTACAAACTGAGGACCATCATGGCATTTCCTAGAAGATAATATTTCTTTTTAAAGCAGCAGTTCTGGCCCTGAATTTTCTTCTGTCCTTGCATTAGGGCATACTTAAATATAGTCTAAAAAGAATTATCCAAAAGAAGATTTGTCACTATTTCATCTTTGACCCCCTTCTTTTCTTCAAATGTTCATACTCAAGAGCTAGTTCTATGGCACTAAGAAAAAGGCATTGTCATTTTAATGCTGTCTAAGACTCTTAAATTGTCTTTAGTAAAATTAAACAGCAGCAGCATACTAGCTAAGGAAGAAACGTATGACTTTCAAAGCCATAAAAACCTAGCTTTACAACACAGAAGATTTAGAGAGACCTGAAGTAAAATATCTGACCTGCCGCTTACTGTGTTAGTGACTTTGGACAAGCCATTTCAACACCCTTGAGCCTCAGTGTCTTCATCTGTAAAATTAAATTTTAAGTTAGTTCGTATAGCTATTGTGATGATTAAATGAAATTTTATACATACACTTTATATATTAAACTATCAACACAGTGCCTGGGGCATATTGTGTTCAGTAAATGGTAAGTATTACCATTACCTATTAGTAATAATTCTTCACATTCAAATAGTAATTTTCATCTTAATCCTAATAGCAATCACGTACAGCACAAAGGATAAGTGTTCTCTCCACTTCAGAGATGACCAAACTGAGGTTGAGAGAGCATAAATGACTCACCCAATGCCTCGTTGCTAGCTAGCAAATGGCAGATCTGAAATTCAAACCACACCTCTGTGAATCAAGACCCCTTTTCTTGTCTTCTGCAATAATAGCTTTCATTAATGATGAGAAATAAATGAGATTCAATCAACAAGATTTTTTTAAAGTATTGAATATCTCATAGGTGCCAGATTCTATTCTAGGCACTAAGTCCAAAGCAAATAACAAAACAGACAAAAATCTCTCTTCTTATTCTTGAGGGTGAAGGCAGTCAATGGAAGAATAAATAGGTAAAATACATAGTATGTGCTGCAGGATCGTCATGGCAGACGGGAGGCAGGACTAGATTGCAGCTCTGACTTGAACAGACAGAGTAGTGTGCAGAGGCTCACACTGTGGATTTTAGCTCCAGATTGACTGCAAGAACAAACCAGCAATCCTGAGAGGGCCCGCAGACCCTCTGAAGGAAGCATACTGCTCCCGCAGGACCCAAGAGACACCAAAACACTGTGAGTGCCCCAACTGCAGAAGTGGGAAAGGGATATCCTCCTCTCCTGAACACACACTCCTCCTGGAGAAACTGAAGGTCTGTTTGTGGGAGAAGTTTCCCACAGATTTCTCAGAAGAAAACCTACAAGCTAGAAGGTATTGGGGCCCTATCTTCTTCACCCTCCTCAAACAAAACAATTACTGGCCAAGAATTGTGTATCCAGTGAAGCTAAGCATCACATAGAAGGAAACATACAGTCTTTTTCAGACAAACAAATGCTGACAGAATTCACCACTATCAAGCCACCACTACAAGAACTGCTAAAAGGAGCTCTAAATCTGGAAACAAGTCCTGGAAACACATCAGAACAGAACCTCTTTAAAGCATAAATCACACAGGACCTATGAAACAAATACAAGTTAAAACACAAGTTAAAAAGCAGAAACAAAAAACAAAAGAACCAAAATACACAGGCAACAAATAGCATGATGAATGCAATGGTACCTCACATCTCAATACTAAAAATGGCCTAAATGCTCCACTTAAAAGACACAGAACTGAAGAATGGATAAGAACTCATCAACCAACTATCTGCTGCCTTCAGGAAACTCATCTAAAACAAAAGGACTCACATCAACTTAAAAGGGGTGGAAAAAGGCATTTCATGCAAATGGACACCAAAGTGAGCAGGGGTAGCTATTCTTATGTCAGAAAAAAAACAAATTTTAAAGCAACAGCAGTTAAAAGAGACAAAAAGAGACATTATATAATGGTAAAAGGCTTTGTCCAACAGCAAAATATCACAGTCCTAAACATATATGCACCTAACACTGGAGTTCCCAAATTTATAAAACAATTACTAATTGACCTAAGAAATGAGATAGACAGCAACACAATAATAGTGGGGAACTTCAATACTCCACTGACAGCACTAGACAGGTCATCAAGAAAGAAAGTCAACAAAAAACAATGGATTTAAACTACACCATGGAACAAATGGACTTACCAGATATATAGACAACATTTTATCCAACAACCTTGGAATACACATTCTATTCAACAGTGTATGGAACTTTCTCCAAGATAGACCATATGATAGGCCATAAAATGAGCCTCAGTAGATTTAAGTAAATTGAAATTATATCAAGCAGTCTCTCAGACCACAGTGGAATAAAACTGGAAATCAACTCCAAAAGGAACCTTCAAAACTATGCAACTACATGGAAATTAAATAACCTGCTCCTGAATGAGCATTGAGTCAAAAACAAAATGAAGATGGAAATTAAAAAATTCTTCAAACTGGGCCAGGCGTGGTGGCTCAGGCCTGTAATCCCAGCACTTTGGCAGGCCGAGGCACACGGATCACGAGGTCAGGAGATCGAGACCATCCTGGCTAACATGGTGAAACCCTGTCTCTACTAAAAATACAAAAAATTAGTCAGGCATGGTGGCGAGCACCTGTAGTCCCAGCTACTTGGGAAGCTGAGGCAGGAGAATGGCATGAACCCAGGAGGTGGAGCTTGCAGTGAGCCAAGATCGTGCCACTGCACTCCAGCCTGGGTGATAGAGCAAGACTCTGTCTCAAAAAACAAAACAGAACAAAATTCTTCAAACTGAATGACAATAGTGACACAACCTATCAAAACCTCTGGGATACAGTACAGGCAGTGCTAGCAGGAAAGTCTATAGGCTTAATGCCTACATCAAAAAGACTGAAAGAGCACAAACTGACATTCTAAGGTCACACTTCAAGGAACTAGAGAAACAAGAACAAACCAAACCCAAAACCAGCAGAAGAAAGGAAATAACCAAGATCAGAACAGAACTAAATGAAATTGAAACCAAAAAAATAGAAAAGATAAATGAAATAAAAAGCTGGTTATTTGAAAAGATAAATACAATTGATAGACCTTTAGCAAGATTAACCAAGAAAAGAAGAGAGAAAATCTAAATAACCTCATTAAGAAATGAAACGGGAGATATTACAACTGACACTACTGAAATACAAAAGATCATTCATGGCTACTATGAACACCTTTATGCATATAAACTAGAAAACCTAGAAGAGATGGATAAATTCCTGGAAAATTACAACCCCCTGAGCTTAAATCAGGAAGAAATAGATACCCTGAACAGACCAGTAACAAGCAGCGAGATTGAAATGGTAATTTAAAAACTACCAACAAAAAAAAGTCCAGGACCAGATGCATTCACAGCAGAATTCTACCATACATTCAAAGAAAAATTGGTACCAATCCTTTTGACACTATTCCACAAGATAGAGAAAGAAGGAACCCTCCCTAATTCATTCTATGAAGCCAGCATCACACTAATACCCAAACCAGGAAAGGACATAACCAAAAGAGAAAACTATAGACCAATATCCATGATGAACGTAGATGCTAAAATCTTTAACAAAATACTAGCTAACCAAATCCAATAACATATCAAAAAAAAATCCATCATGATCAAGTGGGTTTTATACCAAGAATGCAGGGAACATATGCAAGTCAATAAATATGACACACCATATAAACAGAATTAAAAACAAAAATCACTTGATCATCCCAATAGATGCAGAAAACGCATTCAACAAAATCCAGCATCCCTTTATGATTAAAACTGTCAGCAAAATAGGCATACAAGGGACATATCTCAATGTAATAAAAGCCATCAATGACAAACCCACAGCCACTGTCATACTGAATGGGGAAAAGTTGAAAGCTTTCCCTCTGAGAACTGAAACAAGAGAAGGATGCCCACTCTCACCACTCCTCTTCAACACAGTACTGGAAGTCCTAGCCAGAGCAATCAGACAAGAAAAAGAAATAAAAAGCATCCAAATCAGTAAAGAGGAAGTCAAACTGTCACTGTCTGCTGACAATATGATTGTTTACCTTGAAAACCCTAAAGACTCCTCCAGAAAGCTCCTAGAACTGATAAAAGAATTCAGCAAAGTTTCTGGATACATGCATTAATACACACAAATCAGTAGCTCTTCTGTACACCAACAGCAAACAAACAGAGAATCAAATCGAAAACTCAACCCCTTTTACAATAGCTGCAAAAAAACAAAAAACAAAACAAACTTAGGAATATACCTAATGAAGGAGGTGAAAGACTTCTGCAAGGAAAACTACAAAACACCACTGAAAGAAATCATAGACAACACAAACAAATGGAAACACATTCCATGCTCATGGATGGGTAGAATCAATATTGTGAAAATGACCGTACTGACAAAAGCCATCTACAGATTCAATGCAATCCCCATCAAAATACCACCATCATTCTTCACAGAATTAGAAAAAAAATTCTAAAATTCATATGGAACCAAAAAGAGTCCACATAGCCAAAGCAAGACTAAGCAAAAAGAGCAAATCTGGAGGCATCACACCACCTGATTTCAAACTATACTACAATGCCACAGTCATGAAAACAGCATGGTACTGGTATAAAAATAGGCACATAGACCAGTGGAACAGAATAGAGAACCCAGAAAAAAAAACCAAGTACTTATAGCCAACTGATCTTCAATAAAGCAAACAAAAACATAAAGTGGGGGAAAGGACACCCTTTTCAACAAATGGTGCTGGGATAATTGGCTAGCCACATGTAGGAGAATGAAACCAGATCTTCATCTCTCACCTTATACAAAAATCAACTCAAGATGGATTAAGGACTTAAATCAAAGACCTGAAACTATAAAAATTCTGGAAGATAACATTGGAAAAACCCTTGCAGACATTGGCTTAGGCAATGATTTCATGACCAATAACCCAAAAGCAAATGCAATAAAAACAAAGATAAATAGTTAGGACTTAATTAAACTAAAGAGCTTTTGCAAGACTAAAGGAACAGTCAGCAGAGTAAACAGACAACCTACAGAGTAAGAGAAAATTTTCACAATCTATACATATGACAAAGGACTAATAACCAGAATTACAATGAACTCAAACAAATCATAAGAAAAAAACAAACAATCTCATCAAAAAGTGGGCTAAGGACATGAACAGACAATTCTCAAAAGAATGATATACAAATAGCCAACAAACATATAAAAAATGCTCAACATCACTAATGATCAGGGAAATGCAAATCAAAACCACAGTGTGATACCACCTTACTCCTGCAAGAATGGCCATAATAAAAAAAATTTAAAAAAAAACAGTAAATGTTGGCGTGGATGCAGTGAACAGGGAATACTTCTACACTGCTGGTGGGAACGTAAACTAGCACAATCACTATGAAAAACAGTGTAGAGATTCCCTAAAGAACTCAAAGTATAACTACCATTTGATCCAGCAATCTTGCTACTAGGTGTCAACCCAGAGAAAAAGAAGTCATTATACAAAAAAGATATTGCACACACGTTTATAGCAGCACAATTCGCAATTGCAAAATTGTGGGACCAACACAAATGCCCATCAATCAATGACTAAATAAAGAACCTGTGGTATATGTATATGAGGAAATACTATTCAGCCATAAAAAGGAATGAATTAACAGCATTTGCAGTGACCCGAATGAGACTGGAGACCATTATTCTAAGTGAAGTAACTCAGGAATGGAAAACCAAACATTGTATGTTCTCACTGATATGTGGGAGCTAAGCTATAAGGATGCAAAGGCATAAGAATGATACAATGGACTTTACGGACTTGGGAGAAAGAGTGGGAGGGGAACGAGGGATAAAAGACTATGGTGCAGTGTATACTGCTCAGGTGATGGATGCGCCAAAATCTCACAAATCACCACTAAAGAACTTATGTAACCGAATACCACCTGTACCCCCAATAACTTATGGAAAAAAATTAAAAATATAAATAAATAAATACATTGGCATATTCACTGAAATAAATAAATAAGTAAAATATATAGTATGTCAAATGAAGGGAAATGCTACAAGGAGATTAAAGCAGGGAAAGGGTAAAGGGTGTACCAAGGAGTAGAAAGCAGAGTGCAATTTTAGATAGGATGAAATGGGTTGGCCTCATTGAGAAAGTAACATTTGAGGGTGGGTGCGGTAGCTCAGGCCTGTAATTCCAGCATTTTGGGAGGCCGAGGCAGGTGGATCACTTGAGGCCAGGAGTTTCAGACCAGCCTGGCCAAAATGGCGAAACCCCGTCTCTCCTAAAAAAATACAAAACATAGCTGGGCATAGCGGTGCGTGCCTGTAGTCTCAGCTGCTAGGGAGGCTGAGGCAGGAGAATCACTTGAATCCGGGAGGCAGAGGCTGCAGTGAGCCGAGACAGTGCCACTGTACTCCAGCCTGGGCAACAGAGCAAGAATCTGTCTCAAAAAAAAAAAAAAAAAAGGTGACATTTGAGTAAAGATCTGGTGTCAGGCACTGTGGCTGGCACCTGTAATCCCAGCAAATTGGGAGGCTGAGGTAGGAAGATTGCTTGAGCCCATGAGTTCAAAGATCTGGGTAGGTGAGTGAGAAAGGAAGTCGGAAGTCACATAGACAGCCTGCAAGAAAGCAATCCAGAAAAAGGAAACAGGAAGTGCAAAGGCCCTGAGGTGAGAGCATGCTGGATGTGTCCAAAGAATAAATAACAAGGAAACCAATGACACTGAAGGACAGCAAGGCAGGAAAAGAGGACGGTGAGATGAGGGCAGAGAAGCATGCTGAAGAGCTCTGGGGACCAGAGGGTGAAGAGCAGTAGGGCTCTGTAAGGACTTTAGCTGATACTCCGAGATGAGAGCCACTGGAGGGTTTTGCACAGAGGAGTGCCATGGTCTGACTCACATTTTAAAACAATCACTCTGGTTTCTATGTTGGGATTAGCCTATATGAAGGTAAGGGTAGAAGTACGGAAACATGTTAGAAGATGATTGCAATAGGAAGAAGGTGATGGCTTGATTTTGAACAAACTATCACAAGGACAGAAAACCAAACACCGCATGTTCTCACTCATAAGTGGGAATTGAACGATGAGAACACTTGGACACAGGATGGGGAACATCACACACCGGGGCCTGTTGTGGGGTGGGGGGAGTGGGGAGGCATAGCATTAGGAGATACAACTAACGCAAATGACAAGTTAATGGGTGCAACACATCAACATGCACACGTATACATATGTAACAAACCTGCACGTTGTGCACATGTACCCTAGAACTTAAAGTATAATAAAAAAAGAATCTTAGATACATATCAATAAGTGAAGAAAGCCCATCTGAAAAGACTACATACTATGTGATTCCAACTTTGCTATATCCCGGAAAATGCAAAACTATGGAGCGAGTAAGAAGACCAGCAGTCGCCAGAGATTGGTTAAGCACAAAGGATTTTTTGGGCAGTAAAAATACTCTTTATGATATTATAATGGTGGATACATGTCATTATACATTTGTCAAAACCCATAAAATGTGCAACACCAAGAGTGAATCCTAATATAAACTATGGACTTTTGGTGATACTGATGTATTAATACATGTTTATCAATTGTAACAAATGTACCCACTCTAGTGGGGGATGTTGATAGTTGGGGAGACTGTGCAGTGGTGGGGGAAGGAGATATAAGGAAAACTTTGGTACTTTATTCTCAATTATGATGTGAACCTAAAAATATTCTTAAAAACTTAAGTCTTGAAAATGGTTACTTTGAATTTACATAAAAATTTGTGAAAATATATGCAAATAGAGCTTAACTGAAGATGGGCGAACGGGAACAGCTCCAGTCTACAGCTCGCGGCATGAGCGACGCAGAAGATGGGTGATTTCTGCAACTCCATCTGAGCTTTGAAGAGAGTAGTGGTTCTTCCAGCATGCAGCTTGAGATCTGAGAATGGGCAGACTGCCTCCTCAAGTGGGTCCCTGACCCCCAAGCAGCCTAACTGGGAGGCACCCCCAAGTAGGGGCAGACTGACACCTCACACAGCCAGGTACTGCTCTGAGACAAAAATTCCAGAGAAACGATCAGGCAGCAGCATTTACGGGTCACCAATATCCTCTGTTCTATGGCCACCGCTGTTCTGCAGCCACCACTGCTGATACCCAGGCAAACGGTCTGGAGTGGACCTCTAGCAAACTCCAACAGACCTGCAGCTGAGGGTCCTGTCTGTTAGAAGGAAAACTAACAAACAGAAAGGACATCCACACCAAAAACCCATCTGTATGTCACCGTCATCAAAGACCAAAAGTAGATAAAACCACAAAGATGGGGAAAAAACAGAGCAGAAAAACTGGAAACGCTAAAAAGCAGAGCACCTCTCCTCCTCCAAAGGAACGCAGCTCCTCACCAGCAATGAAACAAAGCTGGACGGAGAATGACTAACGAGTTGAGAGTAGAAGGCTTCAGACGATCAAACTACTCTGAGCTATAGGAGGAAATTCAAACCAATGGCAAAGAAGTTAAAAACTTTGAAAAAAAAGTTAGACGAATGGATAACTAGAATAACCAATACAGAGAAGTCCTTAAAGGAGCTGATGGAGCTGAAAGCCAAGGCTTGAGAACTACGTGAAGAATGCAGAAGCCTCAGGAGCTGATGCAATCAAATGGAAGAAAGGGTATCGGTGATGGAAGACAAAATGAATGCAATGAAGCGAGAAGGGAAGTTTAGAGAAAAAAGAATGAAAAGAAACAAACAAAGCCTCCAAGAAATATGGGACTATGTGAAAAGACCAAATCTACTTCTGTTTGGTGTACCTGAAAGTGACGGGGAGAATGGAACCAAGTTGGAAAACACTCTACAGGATATTATCCAGGAGAACTTCCCCAATCTACCAAGGCAAGCCAACATAAAGATTCAGGAAATACAGAGAACGCCACAAAGATACTCCTCGAGAAGAGCAACGCCAAGACACATAATTGTCAGATTCACCAAAGTTGAAATGAAGGAAAAAATGTTAAGGGCAGCCAGAGAGAATGGTTGGGTTACCCACAAAAGGAAGCCCATCAGACTAACAGCAGATCTCTTGGCAGAAATTCTACAAGCCAGAAGAGAGTAGGGGCCAATATTCAACATTCTTAAAGAAAAGATTTCCAACCCAGAATTTCATATCCAGCCAAACTAAGCTTCATAACTGAAGGAGAAATAAAATACTTTACAGACAAGCAAATGCTGAGAGATTTTGTCACCACCAGGCCTGTCCTAGAAGAGCTCCTGAAGGAAGCACTAAACATGGAAAGGAATAACCAGTACCAGCCAATGCAAAAACATGCCAAATTGTAAAGACCATCGAGGCTAGGAAGAAACTGCATCAACTAATGAGCAAAATAACCAGCTAACATCATAATGACAGGATCAAATTCACACATAACAATATTAACTTTAAATGTAAATGGGCTAAATGCTCCAATTAAAAGATACAGACTGGCAAATTGGATAAAGAGTCAAGACCCATCAGTGTGCTGTGTTCAGGAGACCCATCTCATATGCAGAGACACACATAGACTCAAAATAAAGGGATGGAGGAAGATCTATCAAGCAAATGGAAAACAAAAAAAGGCAGGGGTTGCAATCCTAGTCTCTGATAAAATAGACTTTAAACCAACAAAGATCAAAAGAGACAAAGAAGGCCATTACATAATGGTAAAGGGATCAATTCAACAAGAAGAGCTAACTATCCTAAATATATATGGACCCAATACAGGAGCACCCAGATTCATAAAGCAAGTCCTGAGTTACCTACAAAGAGACTCAGACTCCCACACAATAATAATGGGAGATTTTAACACCCCACTGTCAACATTAGACAGATCAACGAGACAGAAAGTTAACAAGGATACCCAGGAATTGAACTCAGCTCTGCACCAAGTGGACCTTATAGAAATCTACAGAACTCTCCACCCCAAATCAACAGAATATACATTCTTTTCAGCACCACACCACACCTTTTCCAAAATTGACCACATAGTTGGAAGTACAGCTCTCCTCAGCAAATGTAAAAGAACAGAAATTATAACAAACTGTCTCTCAGACCACAGTACAATCAAACTAGAACTCAGGATTAACAAACTCACTCAAAACTGCTCAACTACATGGAAACTGAACAACCTACACCTGAGTGACTACTGGGTACATAATGAAATGAAGGCAGAAATAAAGACGTTCTTTGAAACCAACGAGAACAAAGACACAACATACCAGAATCTCTGGGACACATTCAAAGCAGTGTGTAGAGGGAAAGTTACAGCACTAAATGCCCACAAGAGAAAGCAGGAAAGATCCAAAATTGACACCCTAACATCACAATTAAAAGAACTAAGCCAGGCGCGGTGGCTCACGCCTGTAATCCCAGCACTTTGGGAGGCCGAAGCGGGCGGATCACGAGGTCAGGAGACCGAGACCATCCTGGCTAACACAGTGAAACCCCGTCTCTAGTAAAAATACAAAAAATTAGCCAGGCGAGGTGGCGGGCGCCTGTAGTCCCAGCTGCTCAGGAGGCTGAGGCAGGAGAATGGCGTGAACCCTGGGGGGCAGAGCCTGCAGTGAGCTGAGATCGCGCCACTGCACTCCAGCCTGGGCGACAGCAAGAATCCGTCTCAAAAAAAAAAAAAAAAAAAAAAAAGGACTAGAAGAGCAAGAGCAAACACATTCAAAAGCTAGCAGAAGACAAGAAATAACTAAAATCAGAGCAGAACTGAAGGAAACAGAGACACAAAAAACTCTTCAAAAAATTAATGAATCCAGGAGCTAGTTTTTTGAAAAGATCAACAAAATTGATAAACCGCTAGCAAGACTAATAAAGAAGAAAAGAGAGAGGAATCAAATAGACGCAATAAAAAATGATAAAGGGGATATCACCACCAATCCCACAGAAATGCAAACTACCATTAGAGAATACTACAAACACCTCTATGCAAATAAACTAGAAAATCTAGAAGAAATAGATAAATTCATTGACACATACACCCTCCCAAGACTAAACCAGGAAGACGTTGAATCTCTGAATAGACCAATAACAGGCTCTGAAATTGTGGCAATAATCAATAGCTTACCAACCAGAAAAAGTCCAGGACCAGATGGATTCACAGCCGAATTCTACCAGAGATACAAGGAGGAGCTGGTACCATTCCTTCTGAAACTATTCCAATCAATAGAAAAAGAGGGAATCCTCCCTAACTCATTTGATGAGGCCAGCATCATCCTGATACCAAAGCCTGGCAGAGACACAACCAAAAAAGAGAATTTCAGACCAATATCCCTGATGAACATTGATGCAAAAATCCACAATAAAATACTGGCAAACTGAACCCAGCAGCACATCAAAAAGCTTATCCATCATGATCAAGTGGGCTTCATCCCTGGGATGCAAGGCTGGTTCAACATACGCAAATCAATCAACGTAATCCAGCATATAAACAGAACCAAAGACAAAAACCACATGATTATCTCAATAGATGCAGAAAAGGCCTTTGACAAAATTCAACAACCC
>NW_026652283.1:105307484-105368658 GCF_009828535.3 Hylobates moloch
CATAGTATTCCATGGTGTATATGTGCCACATTTTCTTAATCCAGTCTATCGTTGTTGGACATTTGGGTTGGTTCCAACTCTTTGCTATTGTGAATAGTGCCGCAATAAACATACGTGTGCATGTGTCTTTATAGCAGCATGATTTATAGTCCTTTGGGTATATACCCAGTAATGGGATGGCTGGGTCAAATGGTATTTCTAGTTCGAGATCCCTGAGGAATCGCCACACTGACTTCCACAATGGTTGAACTAGTTTACAGTCCCACCAACAGTGTAAAAGTGTTCCTATTTCTCCACATCCTCTCCAGCACCTATTGTTTCCTGATTTTTTAATGATGGCCATTCTAACTGGTGTGAGATGGTATCTCACTGTGGTTTTGATTTGCATTTCTCTGATGGCCAGTGATGATGAGCATTTCTTCATGTGTTTTCTGGCTGCATAAATGTCTTCTTTTGAGAAGTGTCTGTTCATGTCCTCTGCCCACTTTTTGATGGGGTTGTTTGTTTTTTTCTTGTAAATTTGTTTGAGTTCATTGTAGATTCTGGATATTAGCCCTTTGTCAGATGAATAGGTTGCAAAAATTTTCTCCCATTCTGTAGGTTGCCTGTTCACTCTGATGATAGTTTCTTTTGCTGTGCAGAAGCTCTTTAGTTTAATGAGATCCCATTTGTCGATTTTTGCTTTTGTTGCCATTGCTTTTGGTGTTTTAGACATGAAGTCCTTGCCCACACCTACGTCCTGATTGGTATTGCCTAGGTTTTCTTGTAGGATTTTTATGGTTTTAGGTCTAACATATAAGTCTTTAATCCATCTTGAATTAATTTTTGTATAAGGTGTAAGGAAGGGATCCAGTTGCAGCTTTCTACGTATGGCTAGCCAGTTTTCCCAGCACCATTTATTAAATAGGGAATCCTTTCCCCATTTCTTGTTTTTGTCAGGATTGTCAAAGATCAGATAGTTGTAGCTATGCGGCGTCATTTCTGAGGGCTCTGTTCTGTTCCATTGATCTATGTCTCTGTTGTGGTACCAGTACCATGCTGTTGTGGTTACTGTAGCCTTGTAGTATAGTTTAAAGTCAGGTAGCGTGATGCCTCCAGCTTTGTTCTTTTGGCTTAGGATTGACTTGGCGATGCGGGCTCTTTTTTGGTTCCATATGAACTTTAAAGTAGTTTTTTCCAATTCTGTGAAGAGAGTCATTGGTAGCTTGATGGGGATGGCATTGAATCTATAAATGACCTTGGGCAGTATGGCCATTTTCACGATATTGATTCTTCCAACCCATGAGCATGGAATGTTCTTCCATTTGTTTGTATCCTCTTTTATTTCATTGAGCAGTGGTTTGTAGTTCTCCTTGAAGAGGTCCTTCACATCCCTTGTAAGTTGGATTCCTAGGTATTTTATTCTCTTTGAAGCAGTTGTGAATGGGAGTTCACTCATGATTTGGCTCTCTGTTTGTCTGTGATTGGTGTACAAGAATGCTTGTGATTTTTGTACATTAATTTTGTATCCTGAGACTTTGCTGAAGTTGCTAATCAGCTTAAGGAGATTTTGGGCTGAGACAATGGGGTTTTCTAGATATACAATCATGTCATCTGCAAACAGGGACAATTTGACTTCCTCTTTTCCTAATTGAATACCCTTTATTTCCTTCTCCTGCCTGATTGCCCTGGCCAGAACTTCCAGCACTATGTTGAACAGGAGCGGTGAGAGAGGGCATCCCTGTCTTGTGCCAGTTTTCAGAGGGAATGCTTCCAGTTTTTGCCCATTCAGTATGATATTGGCTGTGGGTTTGTCATAGATAGCTCTTATTATCTTGAGATACGTCCTGTCAATACCTAATTTATTGAGAGTTTTTAGCATGAAGGGTTGTTGAATTTTGTCAAAGGCCTTTTCTGCATCTATTGAGATAATCATGTGGTTTTTGTCTTTGGTTCTGTTTATATGCTGGATTACATTTATTGATTTGCGTATGTTGAACCAGCCTTGCATCCCAGGAATGAAGCCCACTTGATCATGGTGGATAAGCTTTTTGATGTGCTGCTGGATTCGGTTTGCCAGTATTTTATTGAGGATTTTTGCATCAATGTTCATCAAGGATATTGGTCTGAAATTCTCTTTTTTGGTTATGTCTCTGCCAGGTTTTGGTATCAGGACGATGCTGGCTTCATAAAATGTGTTAGGGAGGATTCCCTCTTTTTCTATCGATTGGAATAGTTTCAGAAGGAATGGTACCAGTTCCTCCTTGTACCTCTGGTAGAATTCAGCTGTGAATCCATCAGGTCCTGGACTCTTTTTGGTTGGTAAGCTATTGATTATTGCCACAATTTCAGAACCTGTTATTGGTCTATTCAGAGATTCAACTTCTTCCTGGTTTAGTCTTGGGAGGGTGTATTTGTCAAGGAATTTATCCATTTCTTCTAGATTTTCTAGTTTATTTGCATAGAGGTGTTTGTAGTATTCTCTGATGGTAGATTGTATTTCTGTGGGATCGGTGGTGATATCCCCTTTTTCGTTTTTTATTGCATCTATTTGATTCTTCTCTCTTTTCTTCTTTATTAGTCTTGCTAGCGGTCCATCAATTTTGTTGATCTTTTCAAAAAACCAGCTCCTGGATTCATTAATTTTTTGAAGGGTTTTTTGTGTCTCTATTTCCTTCAGTTCTGCTCTGATTTTAGTTATTTCTAGCCTTCTGCTAGCTTTTGAATGTGTTTGCTCTTGCTTTTCTAGTTCTTTTAATTGTGATGTTAGGGTGTCAATTTTGGATCTTTCCTGCTTTCTCTTGTGGGCATTTAGTGCTATAAATTTCCCTCTACACACTGCTTTGAATGTGTCCCAGAGATTCTGGTATGTTGTATCTTTGTTCTCGTTGGTTTCAAAGAACATCTTTATTTCTGCCTTCATTTCATTATGTACCCAATAGTCATTCAGGAGCAGGTTGTTCAGTTTCCATGTAGTTGAGCGGTTTTGAGTGAATTTCTTAATCCTGAGTTCTAGTTTGATTGCACTGTGGTCTGAGAGACAGTTTGTTATAATTTGTGTTCTTTTACATTTGCTGAGGAGAGCTTTACTTCCAACTATGTGGTCAATTTTGGAATAGGTGTGGTGTGGTGCTGAAAAAAATGTATATTCTGTTGATTTGGGGTGGAGAGTTCTGTAGGTGTCTATTAGGTCCACTTTATGTAGAGCTGAGTTCAATTCCTGGATATCCTTGTTAACTTTCTGTCTCGTTGATCTGTCTAATGTTGACAGTGGGGTGTTAAAATCTCCCATTATTATTGTGTGGGAGTTTAAGTCCCTTTGTAGGTCACTGAGGACTTGCTTTATGAATCTGGGTGCTCCTGTGTTGGGTGCATATATATTTAGGATAGTTAGCTCTTCTTGTTGAATTGATCCCTTTACCATTATGTAATGGCCTTCTTTGTCTCTTTTGATCTTTGTTGGTTTAAAGTCTATTTTATCAGAGACTAGGATTGCAACCCCTGCCTTTTTTTGTTTTCCAGTTGCTTGATAGATCTTCCTCCATCCCTTTATTTTGAGTCTATGTGTGTCTCTGCACATGAGATGGGTTTCCTGAATACAGCACACTGATGGGTCCTGACTCCTTATCCAGTTTGCCAGTCTGTGTCTTTTGATTGGAGCATTTAGCCCATTTACATTTAACGTTAATATTGTTATGTGTGAATCTGATCCTGTCATTATGATGTTAGTTGGTTATTTTGCTCGTTAGTTGCTATAGTTTCTTCCTAGCCTCGATGGTCTTTACAATTTGGCATGTTTTTGCAGTGGCTGGTACCGGTTGTTCCTTTCCATGTTTAGTGCTTCCTTCAGGAGCTCTTTTAGGGCAGGCCTGGTGGTGACAAAATCACTCGGCGTTTGCTTGTCTGTAAAGTATTTTATTTCTCCTTCACATATGAAGCTTAGTTTGGCGGGATAGCAAATTCTGGGTTGAAAATTCTTTTCTTTAAGAATGTTGAATATCGGCCCCCACTCTCTTCTGGCTTGTAGAGTTTCTGCTGAGAGATCAGCTGTTAGTCTGATGGGCTTCCCTTTGTGGGTAACCCAACCTTTCTCTCTGGCTGCCCTTAACATTTTTTCCTTCATTTCAACTTTGGTGAATCTGACAATTATGTGTCTTGGAGTTGCCCTTCTCGAGGAGTATCTTTGTGGTGTTCTCTGTATTTCCTGAATCTGAATGCTGGCCTGCCTTGCTAGATTGGGGAAGTTCTCCTGGATAATATCTTGCAGAGTGTTTTCCAACTTGGTTCCATTCTCCCCATCATTTTCAGGTACACCAATCAGACGTAGGTTTGGTCTTTTCACATAGTCCCAAAATTTCTCGGAGGCTTTGTTCATTTCTTTTTATTCTTTTTTCTCTAAACTTCCCTTCTCTCTTCATTTCATTCATTTCATCTTCCATCAGCGATACCCTTTCTTCCAGTTGATCGCATCCTCTACTGAGGCTTCTGCAATCTTTGCGTAGTTCTCGAAACTTGGCTTTCAGCTCCATCAGCTCCTTTAAGCCCTTCTCTCCATTGGTTATTCTAGTTATCCATTCTTCTAATATTTTTTCAAAGTTTTTAACTTCTTTGCTATTGTTTTGAATTTCCTCTCGTAGCTCAGAGTAGTTTGATCGTCTGAAGCCTTCTTCTCTCAACTCATCAAAGTCATCCTCCATCCAGCTTTGTTCCGTTGCTGGTGAGGAACTGCGTTCCTTTGGAGGAGGAGAGGTGCTCTGTTTTTTAGAGTTTCCAGTTTTTTTGTTCTGTTTTTTCCCCATCGTTGTGGTTTTATCTACTTTTGGTCTTTGATGATGGTGATGTACAGATGGGTTTTTGGTGTGGATGTCCTTTCTGTTTGTTAGTTTTCCTTCTACCAGACAGGACCCTCAGCTGCAGGTCTGTTGGAGTTTACTAGAGGTCCACTCCAGACCCTGTTTGGCTGGGTGTCAGCAGCGGTGGCTGCAGAACAGCGGATTTTCGTGAGACCACAAATTCAGCTGTCTGATAGTTCCTCTGAAAGTTTTGTCTCAGGGGAGTACCCGGTTGAATGAGGTGTCAGTCTGACCCTACTGGGGGGGTGCCTCCCAGTTAGGCTGCTCAGGGGTGAGGGACCCACTTTAGGAGGCAGTCTGTCCGTTCTCAGATCTCCAGCTGCGTGCTGGGAGAACCACTACTCTCTTCAAAGCTGTCAGTCAGACAGGGGCATTTAAGTCTGTGGAGGTTCTTTGCTGAGTTTTTGTTTGTCTGTGCCCTGCCCCCAGAGGTGGAGCCTACAGAGGCAGGCAGGCCTCCTTGAGCTGTGGTGGGCTCCACCCAGTTCGAGCTTCCTGGCTGCTTTGTTTACCTAAGCAAGCCTGGGCAATGGCGGGCGCCCCTCCCCCAGCCTCGCTGCCGCCTTGCAGCTTGATCTCAGACTGCTGTGCTAGCAATCAGCGAGACTCCGTGGGCACAGGACCCTCCGAGCCAGGTGCGGGACACAATCTCCTAGTGTGCCGTTTTCCAGGCCCGTTGGAAAAGCGCAGTATTGGGGTGGGACTGACCCGATATTCCAGGTGCCGTCTGTTTCCCCTTTCTTTGACTAGGAAAGGGAACTCCCTGACCCCTTGCGCTTCCTGAGTGAGGTAATGCCTCGCCCTGCTTCGGCTCGCGCACAGTGTGCTTCACCGACTGTCCTGCACCCACTATTAGGCACTCCCTAGTGAGATGAAACCGGTACCTCAAGCAGAAATGCAGAAATCATCCGTCTTCTGTGTCGCTGGGGCTGGGAGCTGGAGACCGGAGCTGTTCCTATTCGGCCATCTTGGCTCCACCCTCCTCCCTTTTTCTATGTGTATGTGTGTGTCCATTTTTTGCATTGTATAAGAAATCTTGCCCTACCCAATTATCATAATATTTTTCTATATTTTCCTTTCCAGGAAAATAATTTCCTTTCCACATTCAGGTTTTAGTACATCTGAATGTATCTTTAAATATGGTAGTTATCTAATTTTATCTTGTCCAATATGAACAATTGTCTCAGCCCCCTTTACTGATTAATCCATCTATGTGTTCCCACTGATTTTAATGCTACCTCTGACTTAATGCACATTCCCACATGTTGTAGGTCTGTTTCTAGGCTCTGTGTTCTGCTTTCTTAGTCTGCTTTTATTTATCTATCTCTAGGCTGATTCTATATCATTTTAATGTGATAATTTCATAAATAGTCTTAATATCAGGCAGAATTAATCCCTCCCTATCACTGACATCTTTGAAATAGTCTTGCCTCATCTTTACTCTTTATCTTCCATATGAATTTTAGATAAATCCCAATGTAAAGGTTTGGAAACAAATGTTTAAAAAAATCTAAGTAACTTTCCCAAGGCCCCACGATTAATAAGTAGATGAGGTGACATTCAAACCCATGCAGAATAATTTCAAAGCCCAGTTTCTCAGCCACTATATCCACAATACCACCTCTATATTTATGTTATAAAGTGGTAGAAAAAGCTGAATTTAATGTCGGTAATCTTTAGGCTCTGGACTTGGCTCATTCGTGGACAAGTTGCTTGGGTATCTCTCTGGACCTAGTTTCCTCAACTACAAAATTGTTACAAAAATAATTTGTCTCAGAGCCATGAATAAACAGTCAATATAAACTGTAAAGCATTGATTATGTAAAAGCCCACCCATACTGGTTAATTTTATATGTCAACTAGACTGGGCCACAGAGTGCCCAGGCATATAGTCAAGCATTATTCTGTATTTTTCTGTGAGAGTGTTTCTCAATGAGAATAACATCTGAATCAGTAGATTGAGTAAAGGGCATTGCCCTGCCTAATGTGGGTAGGCCTCATCCAGTCAATTGCAGGCCTGAGTAAAACAAATACACTAGGTAAGAGGGAACTCTTGCTGCCTGACTGCTGTAAGATGAGACATCAGACTTTTCCTGTCTTTAAACTTGAACTGAAACATTGGCCTTTCTTGGGTCTCAAGCCTGCTAGCTTTTAGACTGAAACTTACATTATCAGCTCTCCTGGTTCTCAGGAGTTTCAAACTGAGTTCAAGCTGACCCACTGAGTTTCAAGCTGTCCAACTGCACTGTACCTCCATAATCATATGAGCCAATTCCTCATAATAAATCAACAAACACACACACACACACATGTATCCTATTGGTTCTGTTTCTCTGGAGAACCCTGACTAATACCGATTTTGGTACCAAGAGTGGTCCTAGAGGAACATAATTTTAAGAATGAGTTTTCTGAATTGGTTTTGAGGCGTTTGGAATAGACTCTCTAATCTAATTAAAGACACTAATGATTCTATTTCCAGTAGTAAAGAGAGCATTGAAACTCCATGGTGTGATCTGGCAATAAAAATACACAAAATATCACCACCGAATACTCCTAGTCAACTACTTATAAGAATCAAGAATCAATTGGTAACTGTGTATGTACTTTCAAACATTTTTGGCAAGCTAACAAATGTAATGAGATTGGTTGGTTGTTCTTTCGCTGGACAAAGTGGAGAAAGAAAAGGATGAGCTCAGGGGTTTGAGTTGCCAGCCCAAGTGTTGCATAAACGACTGGAAAGCTTCTATGTTTGCCCTAAAGGATATCCTTATCTCCAATAGCTGCAGAGCTGAGATTGCTGAAAATTAAAGGCAGAACCTCACCCTATGACTGGCTGAATACAACACAAGTTGAACTCCCAGCCTCGCAGGGTGTATACTGTTAAGGTGAAGGCATTGGTTGGGAAGAAATGGGCTTCTGAAAAATTGTAATGGGAACATGCAGGAAGACCTTGATGAATCTGGGGTCATTGAGCCCCTAAATTCTGATGAGTCTTCTTTGCCAGTGGAAGATTTCTCCCTACTCCAGAAGGGAGTCATCTCCCCATCCCTTTTGGTATAAGCCTCTGTACCCTTATCTGAGGAGATTAACCCTGCATTGCCTAAAAAACTCCAGTGGCGTCCCGTGAGGCAGTTGCCATCGAAGACAAAGCTGAGTCTCCTCAGAACCTACCATCACCAACTCTCTTTGCTTCTAAACTTGTAATTAGACTCAAGTCCCAGTAGGTCCCTAAAGGTGAAATACAAAAGGTGACCCATGAGGAAGCGTGCTACACTCCAAAACAGTAACTGGAGTTTTCTAATGTACACAGAAATCTAAGGAATATGTGTGGAAACAGATATTAATAGTGTGAAATGATGATAGAAGGAACATAAATTTGGATCAAGCTAAATTTATTGATATGGTCTCACTATGCAAATATTCTGCATTTAATGTTTCAGCTCAGAGATTAAGGGGTCTAATAGTTTGGTTGATTGGCTAAAACATGGACCTAAGACCACAGTGCATGAGTTGGAAATGCTAGACCTGCCTTGGTTTAATATAGAGGAAGTGATTCAAAGGCTTAGGGAGACTGAAATATTAGAGTGGATTTGTCATTTAAGAACTACTCATCCACCATGACTATGAAAAATATATATGTAAGAGGAGCTCCAGCATCCTTGAAGAGCCCTGTGATTCCTCTTCCTTGTAGGCCAGACCCCAGTGCAAGAACTACAGTCACTGAATTGGAAAACCAAAATGCAATGGGAGTAGTTGGATCCTAGGGTGGCAGGGGCCAGATGGCAGGACTCAACTGCCAAAGGCAAGATGGGTATGGATGCTATAATGTACATCAGAGTCAGAGCAGCAACTAGAATATTCTAACTCATACAGACCTATAGCATTGTCCAGTTGATTGCAGTGTCCCTAGAAATAAAATAGTAAGTCTATTAAATGCTTATTTGATCTTTATAAGCAGAAAAGTTCTAGGTCAAGTGAACAAAAGTCTAATCTGAGTCATAATCATAGAGAGTCACAGTTACTCAATTTATAGTTACAAACTCAAGCTAGTTTACAAACCCAGAGTACTTTGAATGATGAGTAGGACAGGTCTCCTTGAGAAAGGATCCCAGTATTCAGCCAAAAATTTAAACTGTTGGTCTTCTGTCGGCCTTCCCCCAAAGGAACATAGAGCCTTCCACCAGGACAACTGTGTGCTGGAGGAAAGGAAATAATCAGACCTTTTAGGGACTACTGGACAGTGGCTCTGAACTGACTCTACTTCTAAGGAATCCAAAATGTCACTGTGGTCCACCTGTCAGAGTAGGAATTTATGGAGGTCAGATGATAAATCAAGTTTTGGCTCAAGTTTGTCTCACAGTGGGTCCAGTGTATCCCTGAACCCATCTTGTTATTTCCCCAGTTCTGGAATGAATAATTGGAACAGACTTACTCAACAGCTAGCAGCCTCACCTCATTGGTTTCCTCACCTGTGGAGTGAGGGCTATTACGGTGGGAAAGGCCAAAGGGAAGCCACTAGAACTCCCTGTACCTATGAAACTAGACAATCAGAAGCAATACAGATGAGTATTCCAGAAATTAGTGCCATCATCAAGGACTTGAAAGATGAGGTCGTGGTGATTCCCATTACATCCCCATTCAACTCTCCTATGTGACCTGTGCATAAGACACATGGCTCTTGGAGAATGACAGTGGATTATCATAGGTTTAACCAGGTAGTGACTTTAATTACAGCTGCCATACCAGATGTGCTGTACCAGTTTTCTTCAGATGGCAAGGCTGGCAATACACTTTCACTGTCCTACCTCAGAGGTATATCAGCTCTCCAGCCCTATGTCAAAATTTGGTTTGCAGAGATTTTGATCACCTTTCCCTACCACAATATATTATACTGGCCCATTACATCGATGACATTATGATAATTTGACCTAGTGAGCAAGAAGTAGCAACTATTCTAGACCCATTGGTAAGACATTTGCATGTGAGAGGATGACAAATAAATCTGACAAAAACTTAGGGGCCCTCTACCTCTGTGAAATTTTTATGGGTCCAGTGTTGTGGGGCATGTTGATAAGCTCCTCCAAAGGTGAATGACAAATTGCTGCATCTGACTCCTCCTACAACCAAAAAGTAAAATAAAATGCCTAGTAGGTCTCTTTTGATTTTGGAGGCAAGGTATTCCACAGTGGGTTTGTTACTCTAATCCATTTACCAAGTGGGCCCAAAAGCTACTTATTTTCAGTGGAGCCCAGAACAAGAAAAGCCTCTGCAACAAATCCAGTCTACTGCGCAAGCTGCTGTACCACTTGGGCCGTATGACCCAGTACAATGATACTTGAACTGTCAGTGGAGATGTGGGTGCTTTTTGGAGCCTTTGGCAGGCACCTGTAGGTGAATTTCAGCACCCGTCCTTTGGATTTTGAAACAAAGCCCTACCACACTCTGCAGTTAACTACTCTCCTTTTGAGAAATGGCTCTTGGCCTGCTACTAGGCCCTAGGAGAGATGAAACATTTATCCATGGGCTGACAAATTACTATGCAAATTGAGCTGCCTATCAGAAAATGGGTGTTATCTGACTCACCACACCATAAAGTTGGGTGTGCACAGCAGCACTCCATCATCAAATGGAAGTAATGTATGTGTGATCAAGCTCAAACAGGCCCTGAAGGTATGAGAACGTTACATGAAGAAGTGGGCCAAGGCTGAGCGTGGTGGCTCACAACTGTAATCCCAGCATTTTGGGAGGCCAAGGCAGGCAGATCACTTGAGGTCAGCAGTTTGAGACCAGCCTGGCCAACGTGGTGAAACTGTCTCTACTAAAAATTCAAAAATTAGCTGGGTGTGGTGGTGGACACCTGTAATCCTAGCTACTCAGGAGGCTGAGACAGGAGAATCACTTGAACCTGGGAAGTGGAGTTTGCAGTGAGCCGAGATCACACCACTGCACTCAAGCCTGGGCGACAGAGACTCCATCTCAAAATAAAAAAAAAAAAAGTGGGACAAATGCACAGTCTCCACTCCTGTTTCTCTATGTTCTCTCTCCATCATGTGAGGACACAGAAAGAAGACAACTATCTGCGAGCCAGGAAAAGAGCCCTCATTAGAACACAACCATGTTGGCACCCTGATATTGGACTTCCAGCCTCCATAACTGTGAGAAAATAAATTTCTGTTGTTTAAGCCACCCAGCTATGGCACTTTGTTAAGGCAGCCTGAGAAGACTAATACACCATCTAAACTTAAGATTTGGTACAATAAACCAGTTTATATTTTTCTTTAAAAAATCTATTTTAAATCTCTTATTTATATTCTGTGCAAATTCTCTTTTATTGAATGTAGATTTGAGGATCTTCAGGAAAACTATTTTGCTTTTTCTGAGATCAAAATGGAAGTCAAGAGAAAACTGTCGCTAAAGTTATTTTGTCTCTAAAGATAACAGAGAAAACATTCCAGAACTTACAGGATCCCCAGTATTGCTTCGAAGTCATGCTCAGCCAGTCCCGCATCCTACAGGAAACCCACTAGAAGATGAGCGTGGGCCCAAATGAGCAAGAAAAAAATCACTCTGATGTAAAAGCAAATTCCAGATGCGCACAGCAGGTGGAGAAATTGTGAGTAAGAAGTTCAAATGTTTTGGAGTCAATCTCTTTAGAAAAACACCTAGATGGCAGGCCGTAGCTGTGGCGTTCTCATACCAGAGTTAGGCCGAGCCAGAAAGAAACCAAAGTATCTGACAGTATATCGAAGTCTGCATTTGTTCTTCTATTCCTTTCAACTTCTGCTTAGGCAGAAATAAATGGGCAACTATAAAATAAATCACAAAAATAAAATAAAACAAGGTAAGTTTTTTTACAGTCCTCAAGATGGAACACAGAAATTTGTAGGCTGTTTTGGCCTGAGTATAACTGAGAGATGGATTTATTTATCCCTAAGTTTTACTTTTGTCTGCCCATCTAATTTTGCTTTATTGATAGATGTTGTCCTAGGTCAGGTTCTCCCAGAAACAGAATCTAAGCCAAGAATTCAGGTGCAAGTTATTTATTAAGGAAATTCTCCCAGGAGAAACCTGTAAGGAAGTGGAAAACAAGCTATCAGCAGTCTCACAAACTGAGGGAATATAAATCAGAGTTCACAACCATTAAGGTCAAGGGGCTGTGACCCCCAGATTTAATTAGGACCTCTGAAGGATTATATCCTAAGAGTAAGGTCGAAATCTAAAAAGATCAGGCCTTCCAAAAACTAAAATCCAATTTCAAATCAGCTCAGTGACTGAATTAAAGTAATGTGCTCCTACTTTAACTGCCTGACAGAAACTAAAGAAACCTTCTTTTGGCTAAGATAATATCACCCAAGCAGCTATCATTTTTCAACACAACAACTTGCATTTAATAAAAAATTTCCTTGTACGCCAAGACACAGGTCCAAGAGAAAAAAGCAGACAATGGAAACAGAACAACAGATGACCCAGATATCAGAGTTATTAGGTATGGGCCTTAAAATAATAAAAATAGGCCAGGCATGGTGGCTCACGCCTGTAATCCTAGCACTTTGGGAGGCTGAGGTGGGTAGATCACCTGAGGTCAGGAGTTTGAGACCAGCCTGGCCAACATGGTGAAAACCCCAGCTCTACTAAAAATACAAAACAAATTGGCTGGGCTTAGTGGCATGTGCCTGTAATCCCAGCTACTCGGGTGGCTGAGGCACGAGAATTGCTTGAACCTGTGAGGCGGAGGTTACAACGAGCTGAGACTGCGCCACTGCACTCCAGCCTGGGTGACAGAGCGATACTCTGTCTCAAAATAAAATAGAATAAAATAAAATAAAATAGCCAGAGACATCCCTCCCACTGTAACCATCCTTTAATCGGGCATCTCCAAGAAATACAATAAACACTTCCAGCTCTTTCTTCTGGTGTTTACCTCCAGCATATTTGAGCATATCTCAAATATCATATCTCATATATCATTTGAGCATATTTCGAATGATAGGCTTATGCTGATATCCCTGGATTCCTCCATTTTAGACAATATCTATTAACTTCCTATTATGGTTAATAATATCTTAGTTCTCTCACAACTTTCCTGCCTTGCAAATCTCTTTTATACATCCTCACTCCTTTCCTTCCCCCCATACAATATAGTTACAGCCAATATATGGTTAATTCAAACTCTCCAATGAATTTATAAAGTCGCTATCAATACTATTTTCCACATGGTCAGAAATATATATGGTTAACTATAGGTTCCATTTTATTTTCTCTAGAAACATCCCTCCTGAAGTCTTCCATATCCTCCTGCTCCAAAGTGGACTGATTGCTCTCTAACACTACTGCACACCTATCATCTTGGGACCTCATTATTTGTAAAACTAGGAATTCCTTTATTAATATGCTGTGTTGAACCCCACATTTCCTGGCTCCCATGTCTTACTTTGCTCCTTTGTTTTGATGTGCCTTCTTAAGAAAGTATACATTTGAAATTTGAAATAAAATGCTTGGGATGCTGCATGTCTGAAGGTGACATTATTCTCTTCTCACACTTGATTGAATGGTTCTTCTGTGCATAGAATTCTCATTAGAAAATTGCTTCCCTCAGAATTTAGAGGGAACATTCCCTCCTCATTGTCTTCTAATTTCCCATGTGTTGTTTGAAGTATCTGAAATCTTATTCCAAACTCTTTATGTGTGACCTATTTTAATATCTGAAAGCTTCTAGAATCTTCTCTCTATAACTAAAATTTTATAATGATGTGCCTCAGGAAAGAATATTTTTAAATTTATATGGAGACATAAATCCTTCAGTTCTGAGAAATTGTCTTGAATTATTTCTTTGTTAAGTTTCTTCCCATTGAAACTCTTAGCAAATTTTTATTATCAATTTCTGGATCTCCTGTAATGAACTTTAATTTGTTTACCTGTAGAACAAATCAACTTGCTTCTCCTAGTTTTTAACAAAATTCAGTTTTTATGTCCATTTCTTATTCTCTCTGTTTCTTTGATGTGATTTGAGAGAGAAGATGGAGCTGGGACATTTTACTCTGCTCTCTTTAAACTGGGCAGCACTATATTGCTTTTTATTGTTTATAGAGCCACAAAAGCAAAAAAAAAGTTTCATTTAAACTTCCAGTGTGTGGTTCAATGATAGACATTACAAGGGAAAACTACCACCATACATCAACAGCTGAGGAAATTCTGTCACAAACACAGTTGAATATTGTCCAATCCTTCAAAAATCTTCCATTTCTCTTTGAGAGAAAATCTAACAGAACGTTTTAAGGGAAATATTAATTTTTCTACTGAATTGGAATATTAGACACTATTTTTAAGCTACTGCAGCACTGAGATTAGAGCCATTTATCAAAAGTTACAGCCCACACTCAAGACAGCCTGGAGGGGGAGAGCTGTTGGAAATCCTTTCAACTCAGTCTCACTGACCAAGGCGAACGTGGTTGGGGCACATTTTTCACACAGGGACGCAGCAGTATTACTAAACACAGCCACTTCACGCTGGGACACAGTACTTTACAAAGCTACATAGAAGTCAAAAGCACTTCTACTTTGAAAATGTTTCAAAAGCACTAAGGGAAATTTTCTTAACCACTAAATATAAGTGTTAGAACCTTTTATTCCTTTCACCTCATTTTCTAATTTACCTGGAGGGTATTGGAGAAAGAATTCTTCAAATTCTTTCAATGTGTTTAAATGGCTTTAATTAGCTTTTAAGACTTTCTACTCTGAAGCAACAGAATATGTTATTATGCTTCATTTATCCAGAATCCTTGAACAACGAAGGATCCCACATAAGTTCAAAACTACATGGGATGCTGCTTTAGGTCTCAACCCCCCCCCCCCCCCCCCCACACACACACACACACTCATGTTTTAATCCATTTGGATGAATGTCTTTGGAGCAATGCGTCCTGGTAAACACCAGGGTATTACCAGGTGCAGGCTGAAACTCACAGGCAACAGGCAAGAAATGCACGCATTTACTGCTCACTCAACAGCCCATGGTGAGGCCCCAGTGGGCCAAGCACAGCTGGACCCAACTTGCATCTGTGCTACAAGAGGTAGCTTGAGATCTCTACTACTTTCCCTTTTTTAAAGGAAGAATAGAACTGTCTCATAATCAGGACATACTGTCTGAGTTTGGGTGCCACCTTTGCAAAGGAATGCCAGGATCACCAGATGCCCAGCTCTGGAGGCCTTGTGGGAAGCTGTGCTCACATCCAGCACCTTCTACTACGAGGAGAGGGAGCCCCAAATCCAGAGAGCATAGTGCCAGAAAACCTGCTGGGGGCATGTGGGCTTATTCAGGAAGAAATCTTGGTTCTCCACAGTCTTTCTAAAATGACATAATTTTTTTGTTGCCTTCTTATTTGGAGTATGTTATGCCTTTGGGATTTGTACCTGTTTATGTAGTATTTGTGTCTTCTCCCTTGCTGTCACTGACCATTTCTCAACTTTGGATGTCAGACTTCAAACCCTCTGGCTTCTAATCTACTAGGGACTCAGAAAACAAAATAACCAGGGATGCTGAAGTTGCATATAAAATAAGTATACATGGCTTCTTGTGAGGACCTGTAAGGCAGCCCTGTAACAAAGGACGTGCTCCATTGGATCTGGTACTATCCCTCCAGACCAGTGGTTCTTATAGTATAGCCCAGAAGCCCCTAAGGGTCCCTGAAACTCCTTTAGGGGGTTCATAAAGTCACAACTATTTTCATAATGATATTAAAACATTACATACCTTTTTTACCTTCATTCCCTCAAGAATGTAAGTGGATACAGCCAGGTGCCCCTCTTAGCTAAAGCTTCCAGAGGAAGGATCAGGCAGCAACATTTGCCGTTCTGCAATATTTGCTGTTCTGCAGCCTCCACTGGTGATACCTAGACAAACAGTGTCTGGAGTGGACCTCCAGCAAACTCCAACAGACCTGCAGCTGAGGGTCCTGACTCTTAGAGGGAAAATGAACAAACAGAAAAAGACATTCACACCAAAACCCCATCTGTACGTCACCATCATCAAAGACCAAAGGTAGATAAAACCACAAAGATGGGGAGAAACCAGAGCAGAAAAGCTGAAAATTCTAAATCAGAGCGCCTCTTCTCCTCCAAAGGAATGCAGCTCCTCACCAGCAACAGAACAAAGCTGGACAGAGAATGACTTTGACGACTTGAGAGAAGAAGGATTCAGACAATCAGTAATAACAAACTTCTCTGAGATAAAGGGGGATGTTCGAACCCATCACAAAGAAGCTAAAAACCTTGAAAAAAGATTAGACGAATGGCTGACTACAATAAACAGGGTAGAGAAGATCTTAAATGACCTGTTGGAGCTGAAAACCATAGCACGAGAACTGTATGATGCATGCACAAGCTTCAATAGCCAATTTGATCAAGTGGAAGAAAGGGTATCAGTGATTGAAGATTAAAAGAATGAAATGAAATGAGAAGAGAAGTTTAGAGAAAAAAGAGTAAAAAGAAACAAACAAAGCCTCCAAGAAATACAAGACTATGTGAAAAGATCAAATCTATGTCTGATTGGTGTACCCGAAAGTGATGGAGAGAATGGAACCAAGTTGGAAAACACTCTGCAGGATATTATCCAGGAGAGCTTCCCCAACCTAGCAAGGCAGGCCAACATTGAAATTCAGGAAATACAGAATACGCCACAAAGATACTCCTTGAGAAGAGCAACTCCAAGACACATAATTGTCAGATTCACTAAAGTTGAAATGAAGGAAAAAGTGTTAATGGCAGCCAGAGAGAAAAGCCCGGTTACCAACAAAGGGCAGCCCATCAGACTAACAGCTGATCTCTCAGAAGAAACTCAACAAGCCAGAAGAGAATGGGGGCAAATATTCAACATCCTTAAAGAAAAGAATTTTCAACCCAGAATTTCATATACAGCCAAACTAAGCTTCATAAGTGAAGGAGAAATAAAATCCTTTACAGACAAACAAATGCTGAGAGATTTTGTCACCACCAGGCCTGACTTACAAGAGCTCCTGAAGGAAGCACTAAACATGGAAAGGAACAACCAGTACCAACCACTGCAAAAACATGCCAAATTGTAAAGATCATCAATGCTAGGAAGAAACTGCATCAACTAATAAGCAAAATAACCAGCTAACATCATAACGACAGGATCAGATTCACACATAACAATATTAACTTTAAATGTAAATGGGCTAAATGCTCCAATAAAAAGACACAGACTGGCAAATTGGATAAAGAGTCAAGACCCATCAGTGCACTGTATTCAGGAGACCTATCTCATGTGCAGAGACACATATAGGCTCAGAATAAAGGGATAGAGGAAGATTTACCAAGCAAATGGAAAACAAAAAAAAGCAAGGTTTGCAATCCTAGTCTCTGATAAAACACACTTTAAGCCAACAAAGATCAAAAGAGACAAAGAAGGCCATTACATAATGGTAAAGGAATCAATTCGACAAGAAGAGCTAACTATCCTAAATATATATGCATCCAGTACAGGAGCACCCAGATTCATAAAACAAGTCCTTAGAGACTACAAAGAGACTTAGACCTCCACACAATAATAATGGGAGACTTCAACACCCCACTGTCAACATTAGACAGATCAATGAGACAGAAAGTTAACAAGGATATCCAGGAATTGAACTCACCTCTGCACCAAGTGGACCTAATAGACATCTACAGAACTCTCCACCCCAAATCAACTGAATATACATTCATCTCAGCACCACATCGCACTTATTCCAAAATTGCCCACATAGTTGGAAGTAAAGCACTCCTTAGCAAATGTGAAACAGAAATTAAAACAAACTGTCTCTCAGACCACAGTGCAATCAAACTAGAACTCAGGATTAAGAACCTCATTCAAAACCGCTCAACTACATGGAAACTGAATAACCTGCTCCTGAATGACTACTGGGTACATAACGAAATGAAGGCAGAAATAAAGATATTCTTTGAAACCAATGAGAACAAAGACACAACATACCAGAATCTCTGGGACATATTTAAAGTGTTATGTAGAGGGAAAGTTATAGCACTAAATGCCCACAAGAGAAAGCAGGAAAGATCTAAAATCAGCACTCTAACATCACAATTAAAAGAACTAGAGAAGCAAGAGCAAACACAATCAAAAGCTAGCAGAAGGCAAGGAATAACTAAAATCAGAGCAGAACTGAAGGAAATAGAGGCACAAAAAACCCTTCAAAAAATCAGTGAATCCAGGAGCTAGTTTTTTGAAAAGATCAACAAAATTGATAGACTGCTAGCAAGACTAATAAAGAAGAAAAGAGAGAAGAATCAAATAGACACAATAAAAAATGATAAAGGGGATATCACCACCAATCTCACAGAAATACAAACTACCATCACAGAATACTATAAACACCTCTACGCAAATAAACTAGAAAATCTAGAAGAAATGGATAAATTCCTGGACACATACACCCTCCTAAGACTAAATCAGGAAGAAGTTGAATCCCTGAATAGACCAATAATGGCTCTGAAATTGAGACAATAATTAATAGCCTACCAACCAAAAAAAAGTCTAGGACCAGACGGATTCACAGCCGATTTCTACCAGAGGTATAAAGAGGAGTTGGTACCATTCCTTCCGAAACTATTCCAATCAATAGAAAAAGAGGGAACCCTCCCTAACTCATTTTATGAGGCCAGCATCATCCTGATACCAAAGCCTGGCAGAGACACACACACACAAAAAAAGAATTTTCGACCAATATCCCTGATGAACATTGATGCAAAAATCCTCAATAAAAACTGGCAAACCGAATCCAACAGCACATCAAAAAGCTTATCCACTACAATCAAGTTAGCTTCATCCCTGGGATACAAGGCTGATTCAAAATATACGAATCAATAAACATAATCCATCACATAAACAGAACCAAATACAAAAACCACATGATTATCTCAATAGATGCAAAAAAGGACTTCGACAAAATTCAACAACGCTTCATGCTAAAAACTCTCAATAAACTAGGTATTGATGGGATGTATCTGAAAATAATAAGAGCTATCTATGACAATCCCACAGCCAATATGCTGAATGGGCAAAAACTGGAAGCATTCCCTTTGAAAACTGGCACAAGACAGGGATATCCCCTCATACCACTCCTATTCAACATAGTGTTGGAAGTTCTGGCCAGGGCAATCAGGTGAGAGAAAGAAATAAAGGGTATTCAATTAGGAAAAGAGGAAGTCAAACCGTCCCTGTTTGCAGATGACATGATTGTATATTTAGAAAACTCCAGCATCTCAACCCAAATCTCCTTAAGCTGATAAGCAACTTCAGCAAAGTCTCAGGATACAAAATCAATGTGCAAAAATCACGAGCATTCCTATACACCAATAACAGACAAACAGCCAAATCATGAGGGAACTCTCATTCACAATTGCTTCAAAGAGAATAAAAAACCAGGAATCCAACTTACAAGGGATGTGAAGGACCTCTTCAAGGAGAACCACAAACCACTGCTCAATTAAATAAAAGAGGACACAAACAAATGGAGGAACATTCCATGCTCATGGATAGGAAGATTCAATACCGTGAAAATGGCCACACTGCCCAAGGTAATTTATAGATTCAATGCCATCCCCATCAAGCTACCAATGACTTTCTTCACAGTATTGGAAAAAACTACTTTAAAGTTCATATGGAACCAAAAAAGAGCCTGCATTGCCAAGACAATCCTAAGCCAAAAGAACAAAGCTGGAGGCATCATGCTACCTGACTTCAAACTATACTACAAGGCTACAGTAACCAAAACAGCAAGGTACTGGTACCAAAACAGAGATACAGACCAATGGAACAGAACAGAGCCCTCAGAAATAACACCACACATCTACAACCATCTGATCTTTGACAAACCTGACAAAAACAAGCAATGGGGAAAGGATTCCCTATTTATTAAATAGTGCTGGGAAAACTGGCTAGCCATATGGAGAAAGCTGAAACTGGATCCCTTCCTTACACCTTATACAAAAATTAATTCAAGATGGATTAAAGACTTACATGTTACACCTGAAACCATAAAAACCCCGGAAGCAAACCTAGGCAATACCATTCAGGACATAGACATGGGCACAGACTTCATGACTAAAACACAAAAAGCAATGGCAACAAAAGCCAAAATTGACAAATGGGATCTAATTAAACTAAATAGCTTCTGCACAGCAAAAGAAACTATCATCAGAGTGAACAGGTAACCTACAAAATGGGAGAAAATTTTTGCAATCTACTCATCTGACAAAGGGCTAATATCCAGAATCTACATGAACTCAGACAAATTTACAAGAAAAAAACAAACAACCCCATCAAAAAGTGGGCAAAGGATATGAACAGACACTTCTCAAAAGAAGACATTTATGCAGCCAAAAAACAATGAAAAAATGCTCATCATCACTGGCCATCAGAGAAATGCAAATCAAAACCACAATGAGATACCATCTCACACCAGTTAGAATGGTGATCATTAAAAAGTCAGGAAACAACAGGTGCTGGAGAGGATGTGGAGAAATAGGAACACTTTTACACTGTTGGTGGGACTGTAAACTAGTTCAACCATTGTGGAAGTCAGTGTGGCGATTCCTCAGGGATCTAGAACTAGAAATACCATTTGACCCAGCCATCCCATTACTGGGTATATACCCAAAGGATTATAAATCATGCTGCTATAAAGACACATGCACACGTATGTTTATTGCGGCACTATTCACAATAGCAAAGATTTGGAACCAACCCAAATGTCCATCATGACAGACTGGATTAAGAAAATGTGGCACATATACACCATGGAATACTATGCAGCCATAAAAAGGATGAGTTCGTGTCCTTTGTAGGTACATGGATGAAGCTGGAAACCACCATTCTCAGCAAACTATTGCAAGGACAGAAAACCAAACACTTCATGTTCTCACTCACAGGTGGGAAATGAACAATGAGAACACTTAGACACAGAGTGGGGAACATAATACACCTGTCGTGGGGTGGGGGGAGGCAGGAGAGATGGCATTAGGAGATATACCTAATGTAAATAACGAGTTAATGGGTGCAGCACACCAATGTATGTGCCAATATATGGCACATGTATACATATGTAACAAACATGCACGTTGTGCACATGTACCCTCGAACTTAAAGTATCATAAAAAAAAGAAAAGAGAGTGAGAAAAAAGCACAAGTAAAAAATAAATAAATAAAAGAATGTAAGTGGAGTTTTCCAAAATATATAACATGCAATTTCACAACAAACTGAATGCAAGAAGCAGCTACGAGAATCCAGCTGTGTCCTATTAAGACACTGAACAGATTTGCAAGAATGTAAAACAATGCCATCCTCCTCACTACATTCTTTTTGTTTTGAAAAAGATTCAGAAAACGACTTGGACAAAATTCAACAGCCCTTCATGCTGTAACTATTTTTTTAAAAAAATTATGATAACATATAATGGGTGTATTAATGTTATTTTTTCATTAATTAATGCAGAAATATTTTCTATTTTTCTCAATGATTTCAAGTATGGCATATATTAATAGCTACAACTCACGTAAACAAAAATTATTTGGAATTCTCAACAATTTTTAAGATTACAAAGAGTTCTTGAGATCCAAAAGCTTCAGAATCCCTGCTCTAGGCAACCTCTTTTGAGAAATACAACAGGATTACTTCCTGTAGCATACCAAGAGGTAAACCACAAAATCTTGGTCCTTATACCTAATGTTAAATGAAGAGTTAATGGGTGCAGCACACCAACATGGCACATGTATACATATGTAACAAACCTGCACGTTGTACACATGTACCCTAAAACTTAAAGTATAATAAAAAAATTAATTAATTAAAAAAAAATCTTGGTCCAGTGACACGCCAGAGTCTTCTTAACAAATGTTTTAACTCAGTTTAAATTTCACAACATAATAGAAGAAGGGAGATGGTTAGAGACAGCATGATCACTTGATAAGATGAAAAACTCAAAAAAGACCTGGAAATTATTTTTCCAAGCTGTGCAGAAGTGAAGCCTTAGAATGTTTCAAAGCTGTGAAATGCAAAGTCACCTTGGAAAGTAATGCCAAGGTTATCAAAATTCTGCTTATGCGGCCTTTCAGGGTGGCCACATAGTATAAGCTATTGACTTTTTTTAACTAGTATTATTTTCCACATAATGGAAAGAATCGTGAATGTACTTTTCTATGAGGATTCTGTTTACCTACAGTCAACCATAATCATTTGCTTGCTTACACTCCACACTCTTCCTTCCAACACATCACTGAAGCCCACTGGAAAATGACCATTTGTTTCCATTACAGCAGGTACAACTTTCATTTTAGTAACCTGATTTAAGACATGGAATTATTTAATCAATTGATTTTCTTTCCCTAAGAATTGTTCCAACTATGAAGCTTATTTTTACAAATAAAGAAATTGGAGTTGTCATAAAAGGATAAAAAATAGAAAAGTTGAGAGCCAACCTTGAATACAAATTATTACAATCGTTTTTTCTCATATTCAGGTTGCAAATATACTCTAAGGCTACTCTGTAGATAATTTAAAATAAGTGTTGTTGGGAAAAAAACTTTTTTATGAAACACTCTTATCAAACAAAAGCAGAAACACAAAATATCAAACATAATTAGAGAATTATGTTTCTTCCTTAGAGGTAAGTGACTTAATCAGGAATCTTAACTATTCAAAACAAAGAACCACAGAAGGTAGACCCTCAAACCCTCTGCAAAATCAAAAATTTAATCCCAAACTCCATGTTTTTAACCCACAGCCCTTTATGAGAAAATTCTTTAAATATCCACTTTGAACGAATTTAGCCTTAATTTAGACTAGGGATCAGCAAACAAGGACCTATAGACAAACCCAGCCTGCAACCTGCTTTTGTAAATAAGGTTTTATTGAAACACAGTTGCTCATTTGTTTCCATATTGTCTGTGATTGCTGTTCCACTACAACAGCAAAGTTGAGTAGTCAAGAGAGAAACTGTATGGCCTGCAGAGCCTTAAGGATTTACTATTTGGCCTTTACATAAAAAGTTTAAATAAAAAATTTTGACTAAATTTTAAGAAAATAAGACATTATATTTTTCACACAGTAGATTGGAAGCAAAGAAAGGTGGTAGGGGAAAGAGATCCTTAAACTGGGCATGCTGACCTTAATAGGCAGTGGTCACTGTTGGTCTGATATTGAGGAAGAAGACTTGAAAGCTCTAAAAGGAGTCCCTGTGATTGAACTGTCAAATAAGTGGGCTTTGGAAACCCCCTTGCCTCAATGGCAAACAACTCAGAAGGGCCAACCCTGCTCCAGAGCTCCCAAAGGACTGACTGAAACCCTGGTTACAACCATGTTCAGATCAGCTTCTCCGTCTGCTCAATCCTGTCGTCCTCACTTCTTTTCAGGTGTATCTCCCAAAAGCAATCATTCTGCAAGCAACTACCCACTTCAGTGTCTGTTTCCAAGGAACCCAGTCAAAGACAGTGTATAAAGAACACAGCAATTGGCATTTGCCTCAGTCTTTAAGCCTTCAAAAACTCGATAAACACTTGTGGATCACCTCCTAGACTCACGGCACTACACCAGGCACTATAGGAAATTACAAAATGGGCAAGATGCGATCCCTGTCCTCAAGAATCTGGCAAATTACATATTGTCTACGGCTGCTGTTGTTCTACTTAAGGTGATTAAAACTACCTAAGGGTAGGATATACTGCTTAAGGTATTATAAGATGAGGTTCATTGTCACCGCCACTGTAGATGGCTTGGGAGAGGGAACTAGGGATGGAGGTTCCATCAGCTGCACAACATCCAGTTGAGGGAAATGGACAGGTGTAATGGAAACAGTGTTCGGCCAGGAGCTTCAAAGGTGGAGTAGGAGTTTAAGATGGATGAAATCAACAACAAACATAGGAAGAAACATAAGGAAGAGACTAAATGCAGGAGCGGAAAGTGAAGGTTATATTTTGGAGATTCAGCCACAGCCCAGTTTGTTTGAAGCTTGGAATGGGGCAGGGGAAGACTCTTTTTGAAAAATATGTTTAAACCAGCTCACGGAAGTTCTTGAACACTAAGCCAAAGAGTTTATTTAAAACAACGGGAAATAATAATGATTTTGAGCAGAAGCAGGGTGACCATTGATTTTGCCCTGCAAACTAGCAATGTTGACAGTCAAAGATGGCATTATCAATTACCATCTAGGACAGCAGATGTAAACCAAGACTATTCCATGCAAATGAGGATGGCCATCTGAGCAGGAGGACAGTGTGATAAGAGCTGTTCTTTAATATAATTAATGCAGTAGTGTATCAGTTAACCATTGCTATATAACAAACTGCTCCAAAAGACAATAACTTAAAACAAGAATAATTTATTAACTCTAAATTCAGTGAGTTGGCAATTTGGACAACACTCAGTTGGGCAATTCTTCTACTGCCCTTGCCTAGGCTTATACAACTGCATTTGATTGCAGATGCTGACTGGCCTAGATAGGCTTAGCTGGCACGTATGGCAGTTGGTGCTGGCAGTCAGATGGTGGTGAATGTCCAATGAACTATGTGCCTCCGATAGACCAGCCAAGTTTTTTCCCATGGTACCAGAAGGGGTCCCAGCAGTGAAAGAAGGCAAGCTCCTATGTGGAAATCCATCTCAAGCCTCTGCCTGTGGCACATTTGCTATTGTCTCATTGGCCATAGCAAATTAAATAGCCAAGAACACAGTCAGTGTGGGAGAGAACTACGAAGGCTTAGGGACAGGGAGTGGATTTTCACTGGCGATTTTGCAAACATTCCACCACAGATAGCAGTGTCTGTGTTGGATTGAAGGAATAAGACTAAATATGGAGAAAACAATTCAAAAATATTTATGATAGGGATCATATTTCCAACATTATTTTGTGATGTTCAAGGGATTCTACTTTTATTACTACTTGCAACTCTTACACATTCCTATGAAAAAATTATTGTCCTCATTTTGCAGACAAAACTGAAGCTTAGAGAAATTTGATAACTTTAGCCAAGATTGCAAAGCTAATAAGTGGTTTAGGCCAGGTGCAGTGGCTCATGCCTGTAATCCCAACAGTTTGGGAGGCTGAGGTGGGTTGATCACCTGAGGTCAGGAGTTTGAAACCAGCCTGACTACAATGGAGAAATCCCATCCCTACTAAAAATACAAAATTAGCCAAGTATAGTGGCACATGCCTGTAATCTCAGCTACTTGGGAGGCTGAGGCAGGAGAATCACTTGAACCTGGGAGGTAGAGGTTGCAGTTAGCTGAGATTGTGCCATTGCACTCCAGCCTGGGCAACAAGAACGAAACTCCATCTCTCTCTCTCTCTCTCTCTCACACACACACACACACACACACACACACACACACACACACACGTGGTGTAGCTGGATTCAAACCCAGCCAAACTGGATCCGGAGCACAAACACAAACAGTTACTCACCTAGTCATAACCACCACCTTGCCACTAAGCTAATGTACAAGGGATAATGAAAGTCTGAGGTACAGCGCTGGCAGTGAGAGAGAAAAGGAGGGTTTGAGACATAAAATCAGTAGAATTTATTAACTAACTGGATGTGAGAGTTAAGAAAGAAGGATGACTCAAAGATGATTCAGATTTCAAACCAGCATGGCAGAGGAAGGCATGTGAAACCAGATGTTAAATTAGAAGTTTTGACTGAGGCCCCAACATATGAGAGATACTACATACCAACAGATGTGTGAAACAGACCAACTAAATACAAACACAAATTAATTTAGCTGATACGAAATGCAAATTTTCAAGTGAAATGCTGGAGAATCAGTTATACACCTCTTGGGGATCCTCATTCAGTTCAAGGACATAAAAGACTCAAGAGAGTTGAAATCTGAGAAAAATTTGTGAGAATGTATTTGGAAGAAGCCTTGCTGTGAGTAGTAGCCAGCCATCTAAGGGAAGGTATAAGAGAAAGTTTCCCTTCACCGTAACCCAGTAACGGGGCCTTCGTGGGCATTGCTTAGACACTTTGACACGGTTCAGAGTCTGCCTGAGAAACCTAGAGCATTCTTTGGCTACAGACTAAACAGCCATAGCTGGGTAGTAATTAAACTTTCCTCGTATCAAAGACATGGGATCCTGGGGATCAGATGTGGAACCTGCAGCAGGAACGTGAGCCTGGGGCTATTATAAAAGGGATTTTGCCCTAGAGAATGGCCGTCCAGGCCAGGGGAGCCCAGCAATAATAGCCTGGAAAATGTATAATACCTTGGTGTCAGAATACCCTTGGGTATCAGCAGCTGCCATTGATGGAGAGGCATCATTCACCTCCTAGGGGTGATAGAGGTGCCAGAACGGGATTGGCAAAGAGCCCACAGCAGTGCCCGCAAAAAAAGAGGGCCAAATGTAAACATCCTCCCAGCCCAGAAAGCATGAAGCCATCTCATGGTAATGTCTATTAAGTGAAAATGTGCCTTTCTTTACTCATTTCTAGTCTCTTCAGTGTTAGTGGATTCAGGAGCAGCAGCTGGGGAGTCCAGGAGGAGGTGAGAGAAAAGTAGAAGCTGATCATACCCTTACCCCCAAAGGAATGCTCCCCTGGCCCCCACAGCTAACCCTCACCGGACAAAGAAGTGCTTAATGAAAACTGATATGTTAAGGTCTTAGACTGGACATTCTAATTTCTGTATCAAGACTGTGTCTTGTGACAAGCTTTCTATTATCTAAGAATGAGTAGAGGAGATATCAGTCTCCTCTACCCCCTAGCAGAAGATGGACCACTTACTTGTTCAGAAGTTAAAAGAAACAATAAGTGATAAAAATAACTCTTGGTTTATACCCTGAAAGTGCTGCCCATTAAACACCTCCATTAACAGAAATTGGAAAGTAAAGAGAAGTAGCTGATTTGAAGAATAAAAAAAAAAAAATGATAGAAATGAATTTGCATCTTGGCAGAGAGGTTGAAGCCAGTGACAGAAATATAAGGGTCATCTGCTTAGAAGTGGTAGCTGATGCTGGGGAGTAATAGGTATTGGAGGGAGAAGGTAGACAAAGGAGGGTCACGACAAAGTTTTGATTGATGGTTACAGAAATTAGAATAGGTTTGGAAAATTCAGAGAATAAATCAGTACGACCTCAAGTGCTAATGAAAGACCACTAGACACCAGTAAATTCTCCCTAATCATCAAAAGCAAGCCTGTATGGTGTAACCACTCTCTAGTCTCATGCCTTTCTCCAGCAAAGCCACAAGTGAGGTAGCCAGGCCTGGGCACTGTGTCATCAATGAATGGCTGACTTGGCACAGTGGCAGGAAAGGTAATGAGCTAGTACACAGGAAAGGCCCAAATGTCAAGAAGTTACAATGTGAATGCAAAGAATAGCCAGCAGAAGTGAGGACATGACAGAAGAGGAAAATAGGCCATGGTTAAGAGGACAATTCCAAGTTTTAGATCCTGGGAGTGGTTCCATTTCAAGTGATGATGAGATTGATGCCCTGGAGGGCATAGGGACAGGGGACATAGAGCTGGGGCTTCAGGTGTTAAGAAGAGCCACCAGGAGGAACATCAAAATCACCAAAGATTACAGAAGGAGATTAGGCAAGGAGAAAGATCATAAATTTTGATCTAAAGTCAGCCAACTTGGCTGGGCTCACACACCTGTAATTTCAACAGTTAGGGAGGCTGAGGCAAAAGGGCAGAAGAGTTCAAGGCTGTAGTGAGCTATGATTGCACCACTGCACTCCAGATGGGTGACAGAGTGGGACCCTGTCTCTAAAAATAAATAATAAAAAATAAAGTCTACCAATTTGTCTGATGCTGCTTAAGAAGCAGAAAATTAAGGGTCGTATTTTTTAAAGATTTCCATTTTTTAAAAAATGTATACACCTATTAAATTGGAAGCATTAGAAGGATTAAGCTTCTCCAGTGGATGGCAAAAAATATAAATTTAAAGGATAAAATAAAACAAGTAAGCGTCCATTATCTGTAGAATAAATGTAGACTCCTTTAGTTCCCAGATGATATTGGAAGATATAAGCATTACTGGAATTTTTTAAGGTTATCTGAATCGACAGATAATCTGAGATGATCTGTTGAAAAACCAAAACTCGAAGTAACTTTAATCATGACAAATTAAAACCACTGAAAGAATGCACAACCCTCAGCCTTTACTGGCTTTACATTTCAGATGATCTGTCAGTGATTTACCATTGTTATCTCAGAGGCTTAATTTTTATGGAGTTCCTACTGTATGCCAGGCATTGCCAATATAAAAATAAATAAATCTTAAGAAGAGTTTAGCTGGCTGCAGTTGCCAGACTTAGCAAATAAAAATACAGGATACCTTGCTAAATCTGAACTCAGATAAACAATGAAAAAAATTTAATGTAATTATGTCCCAAGTATTACATGGAACATTTATTCAAAAAAAAAAAAAAGAAACCGATTTGTTGTTTGTCTGAAATTCAAATTTAACTGGGCATCCTATATTTTATTTAACTGGAAATTCTAATTTAGTCCTTTTTTGTCTGCAATAAAAGGGCTTTAGCTGGAAGACATTTTGAAAGCAAGTAATAAAAGAAACAATTACAATCTATGTTTTGCTTATTTTGCCAATTCTTTCTTTTTTCTACATACAAACTCAGTGGATTGCCAACTCTTTCTATTGCTCTCAGTTACACAAGACAGAATCTAGTCACTCTAACCAGCCCTTGATCAGGTAACCTCCCTAGTCATATGTCCTGATGGCACACTGTACTTTTTCACAGGGATACTGCTGTATTCGTCTAGGGTAAAAGCTAATCTGTTAAAATAACAACAGTGGGGTGGGCCCAAGGTTGGCAAGGCCACACCCACCATGGCCTTGTCACATCTCTATGTCAGGTGTCTGCTTAAATTGTTACCATTTACCTGCCAGCGAGAAAGGAGAAGAAAAAATGTAGAGGGGAGCCAGTTTTCATTGTAAGGCTGGGACCTGGACGTGGTGCCCATCACTTCTATGAGCCTGGGCTGATTGGTGTGGCCACGCCTAGCTGTAAGGGAGGCTGGGAACTACACTGCCTTCTCCAGCTGCCTGCCCTGCTCCTACTCCAGGGCGCCCCGTGTTACTGAAAAGAAGAGGGTAAATGGGGATGGGGGCAATTAGAAGTCTCTGCCACTGCTTATCGTAATGGTAATTAGATCCTTAGTGTATAATTATTAATGACTCCCCTCCCATCTAGACCGTAAGCTCCCAGAGGGCAGGGGTATCCAGCTAGTCCACCACTCTATCTCCAGGACCTACGACCCTTTCTAGAAACATTTCATAAATGTCTGTGGAGAGAAGAGAGGAAGGGGTAAAGCAAGAAAAAGGGAATGACTTCCCCCTCTTTGCCCTCAACTCTTTGTGCTTAAACTAGAGCTCTATGAAGCCCTCCCCTGGCTTCTGCCCACTGCTCTCATCTGAGGATTCAGCTCTGCTGTACTCTCCTCCCTCCCTGTCTCTGGGTCCTGGAGGACAGCTTCTGCTCTCAGCTACATAGGCCCAAAAACACTCTGTGTGTCTCCATCTGTCCACATGGGCACTTGGCTCACACTCGCCTGGGCAATGAATATACCTTTGCTGTAGGACCCTCCTCCAACCATCTGTTTCTCATTTGTTCAGCCTCGGCATTGTGACCCCCTCAATAACACACGAGATTCTAATTCTAATTTTGCCGCAACCTCCAATGAACGAATGTTCCTCATTCTGAAGGGACTGACAGGAGGCTCCAATTGGCATTTCATGTGCCTACAACATTCTATATGGGGTGGAATTTTCCAATTGCCTAGAACAGCTGCAATGACTAAGATTTGAGACAAAGTTTGACTCTTTAAAACATCATACAACTTAACAGAGAGAGTAGACATTTGGAGACAGCTGTATGTTCACCTACCATCTCAACCACTTTTTAGCTGTGTGACTTAGGAAAAATTACTTAACCTCCATGAATCTACATTTCCTCATCTGGAAAACGTGAATAAAATAATACCTACTTATAGGGTTTTTGTGAAGATTAAGTAACATATAAGTTTTACTTAATGTTTGGTATTATGTGAGTGTGATTTTTTTTTTTAAATGGCCATAAATCCCTCACACTACTCCCATTAGAAGTGAAATATATCTCTTCTCCTATTGACTTTGGGTGGGCTTATGACTGCCGTAACCAGTAAGGTATGATAGGAGTGATCTCCAAGGCTGGGGCAAAAAAAAAGCCTTTCACAGCTGCCTGGTCTCTTGGGACGCCTGCTCTGGGAGGAGTCAACTCCCACACCAGCAGCCCGAGTAACCGAACATAACCGTGATGGAGTGACTGCGTGCCGGTGCTCCAGGCAACAACCCCCATGCAGCTCCCAGTGGACAGGTAATGTAAATTGCCAGCCACAGGAGTAAACCAGCTTTACATCCAGCCCAGGAAAGCCTTCAGATACTTAACATTCAGACTGCAACCCCAACAAGAACCACTCAGCAAAGCCCTTTCTAGAGGACTGGCCCACAAAATCATGAGCAAAACAAAATGGTGTATACTATGACATGTTGGGTAGTTTGTTACACAGGCATAGTAACCAGAGCAATGAACAATAGTAAATGGTAGCATACACTAATATGAACATAGTTTCTAAATCGTGTAAATGCTAGAATCAGGCCTTTCACGTTCCAACGTGTGAATACTGGGGGGCATCCCAGCTCAGCGCTGTCCTGGCTGAATCAGTCTACACTTACAGTGACCTCTCTTCAGAGCCTAGTTTCTTTCCATTCTCTGCTAGATTTCCTGTCTAACTTCTAGATCAAGAAAGTCTGGATAAACTTCAGATAAACACTTTAAAATTATTTCCTGGAAGCTCACCAAACTGAACATGTGAATCCTCCCCAGTCTGCACAATTGAAAACAAGTTATATAATTTCTGTTTCTCAAGGCGGAAAGGGCTGTGCAAGACTGAGAACACTGGGACTGTTGCCTGTCGTCTGGAATCACATTTTAAATAAACAGACAAAGTGAACCGCATAGAAATGATGAATAATGAAATGGTAGAAATAGAAATTAAAGAGCAATGGGGACTACAGAAGCTATTTCTGTCTCTCACTGAAAATTCCTCATGGCTTAGGTTAAATGTTTATTTCTAAGGGAGTGGATTATTTTTAATGTCTGTGAACAGAACGCCTCCACGACATCCATTATTTCAAAACGCCTAAGATGCGCTTCTCAGATCTAAACGTCACCGAAGGATTGAGGAACAGCTTGAGGCTCACACTAAGTGCGTATGTTTTTCTTTCAGCTATTTGTTCCATCAGCTATCTCAATTATTTATAGAATTCATTCTCCACTGAGGAAGTTATGTTCCGTAGAGACTAGAATTATTTTAAGTTTTATTTTTCTCCTCCTGTCTGCTTTCTTCACTGGTCAACACTCTCCAGTCCATCTATTTAGGACAGTTTCCTCTGGGATGGCACTTGAAGGTTATAGAAGACAGAAAAGAAACAGAGATCAGATTTGAAACTCACAAATATGATATTTGTGGTTGTGTCTTCTCCTCCTAATCCATACTTTCCGGATGTCTTGTGACATATTTAAGAAACATTTGCAGATGTGTAAGTATTTTTAAAAACATTCAGGATCCTGAAATCATTACAGCAATCACTTTAAAATAGCTGTATGAATATCTAGAAAAATAAAATTAGATTGTTAGTGCCCTAGTGTCTTGGTCCCCAAAGTTTACTGATTACTGGAACCACTCAGAGAATTTATACAAATGCAGATTCCTGGATTTTGTCTCAGGAAAATGGAATCAGACTCTCTGGGAGAGGGGGTCAAGAATTCATGTATATTTGATGCTTCCAGGTGATTTGATGGCTGGCCAGCTTTGGTAGTCTCAGCCCAACTGCACCTATGCCCTGCCAGAAAACCTCAGGAGGAAGGGGCTGTCAGCAAGCAATGTGTGGGTACTAGAGGAAGGCCCACCATTCACCCAGACTCTTCCAAGTGCTTAAATAGGGCTATGCAGGCCCTCCTTCCATTTATTCAAACAACAAACATCCTTTAGGAGTCTAATATAAGTGAATTATAAGAAGGCAGGGAACAGAAGAATACGACATTCTCTGCCATCAAGAAACTCAGAATCTACTCACTCAGTCATTCATTCATTCACCAAATGTTTATTGAGCATCTGCTATATACTATTCTAGACAATCAAGATACAGTAGTAAACAAGCATAGTTCCTGTCCTCATGAGATATAGTATTTAACACAATTTACATCCCTGTTTTAAGAAGATAAACAGGTAACATATAAGCTTGGCTTTGACCATTGCATTAGGCACCTCTTTAGGCAGAAGCAATACATAATTTGCATTAACCTGAGCATGAGTGCCTCCTTAAATTCTGCACCCTAGACACCTTACCTGCCTCATCCTAGTTCCAGTCATGAGGTTCAGTGGTGTCCTAGATGGGATCACAGCATGTGCAAAGGCAAAAAGATGCTAATGTGCAAGAAATGTTCCCAAAATAATGAATAATCTAGGACAGCTTAAGTATAGAATACAGGGGGGTAGAAGAAGTGGCTGGAGATTTTACTGTGAATGAAGCTCCAATCTCCAGTTTGTGAAGTTCCTTACATGCCAAATGTCTCCTTTCTGTCCATTTGATGATCACATTATCATTTTATTTTTTAGAAAGATCACCAGGACGGTAATGTAAAAATGGGGGTGAGGGTGAATGGATTGGAGACCAAGAAACAAATATAGTCGCTGTTATAGTAGTATTATAAAAGGGCAATAAATATTTGAAATGAGGCAGTGCCCTAAACGGAAAGGAAGCATTGGTACCCAAGGTTATAGGAATGTGGATGAGAGAATAAAACTCTAGGACCACCAAAGTTGAGGAATCTAATTATACTCTTCCCTATAAGGGTGAATGAGAAACAAACCGAGGTAATAAAGTACATTTGCCTGTTTCATCCTTGACACTGCACGAAGGGAAATTTTTTTTGTTGTTTTCATAATTCACTATCACAGACTAGCTCTCACATAGGCTTGTGGTCCAAATTCATACTATATGGTAAACACAACACCATACACGCACATCCCTCAAGTATAGAAGTTAATTTAAAGTTACTCCTGGGTTAGCAGTGTGCCAAGGAAAATGAAAGAAGCAAACACAAATCCTCACTGGAGTAACATCATCATCCCAGGCTTCAAAAATTCTCATAAAGTTCCAAGGAAAATGAACAGCTCACAGTATAAAACGCCACACACAGAAACACGGTATTGTAAATGACAGCCAGGAAAAACAGTAGAATATATAGTCATCCCCATAAAGACTGCCAATATTGGAACTATATGATACTTTTAAAAAATAGCAATATTTTATGTGGTTAGGGAAATAAGTCAATTTTGAAAATATGAGCCAGAATGGAGAAAATAAGACAACTTTGAAAATATGAACCAGAATGCATCTCAGAGAGACAAAGAGACAGAAACATAAAATAGTGGTTTGAAAGCTTAGAGGATAGTCTAGAGTGTCCACCATGTGTCCAGTTAGAGCTCCAGGAAGAATTAATAGAAGGGGGAGGAAGTACTACTTAAGGAAAATATAGCTGAGAATTTTCCAGAACTGTCAAAACATAGCAACCCTTACATCAAGGTCGGGTTGTTTTTTTAGAAATTCTCACTGAATGACAGGCGCAGTGGCTCACATCTGTAATCCCAAAATTTTGGGAGGCCGAGGTGGGCGGATCACCTGAGGTCGGGAGTTCAAGACCAGCCTGAGCACCATGGAGACACCCAATCTCTACTAAAAATACAAAATTAGCCGGGCATGGTGGTACATGCCTGTAATCCCAGCTACTCGGGAGGCTGAGGCAAGAGAATTGCTTGAACTCAGGAGGCGGAGGTTGTGGTGACATGAGATCACGCCATTGCACTCCAGCCTGGACAACAAGAGTGAAACTCTGACTCAAAAAAAAAAAAAGAAAAAAAAGAGAAATTGTCACTGAAACAAGTCAACGAAGCTTCAGAAGGCACAATACAAAGAAAAGGTTATAAAAAACACAGAAAAACGATTCCTACAAAGAAAAGGCAATTATAGTTGAATTGACAAAAGCAAAAATGAAAGTCAAAACAGTGAAAAATATCGTTATTGTATATAGAAAGAAAATAACTGTCATCTTAGATTTTCTTGCCTAAAGAAAAGAACAAGGAAGGGGCCAGATGCAGTGGCTCACACCTGTAATCCTAGCACTTTGGGAGGCTGAGGCGGGGAGATCACATGAGACCAGGAGTTCGAGATAAGCCTGGCAACAAGGCAAAACCCCATCTCTACCAAAAATACAACAATTACCCAGGCATGATGGCACGTGCCTGTAGTCCTAGCTAGCTACTACTACTACTCAGGAGGCTGAGGCATGAGAATTGCTTGAACCGGGGAGGCAGAGGATGCAGTGAGCCAAGATCATGCCACTGCACTCTGCCCTGCTGGATGATGGAGCAAGAATCTGTCTCAAAGAAAAAAAAGGAACAACGAAGAATTAAAGTCAGTTTTAAACAAAAACTGAATGAATTTACCATCAATAGATCTTTAATAAAACAAAACCCTAAAGGACTCAAGCTTAAGGAAAAATGGGCCCTGATGCAAGATCTGAGATTCAATAAAGATAGTGAACAAAGATATTAGAAAATATATAAGGAAATATAAACAACACTGACTTATAAAACAATAATATGTAGAATATGGGAGAGAGATAGGATAAAACCAAAATACAAAAAAAAAATTGTAGTAACATGAGAGAGGATGATCAGAATTATAATGTTCTATCATAAATGTATTATTAGGAAGGAAGGCAAAATAGTTATAAACTTTAGACTTTGTTAAACAGACTTGTTAAAATATAAATAGTATGCTCCATCTCTGCAGGATTAAAAAAATGAAATGGGGGTTTCTCTTTGTTTCAGTCGCCCATTCCCTCTGTCTCTGTACAGGGGAGCTGTTTTCTTCTTCCTTCCTTATTTCTTGGCTAATAAAATCTCTGCTCCTTGAAACCAAAAACAAAAAAATAAAATAAAATAAAATACAAATGGTAACTACCAAAATAATAGACATAAAACATAGGACTTCTAAACACAGGGGCGGGTGGAATGGAATGAGGAAAAGTGGAATATATATATTATTTATATATACACACATAATTCGTTCCACTTTTGTGTATATATATATATATATATATATATATATATATATATGGTCACAATAAAAAAATGTAGCTAAAGTCTTTAACTGAAAAATAAAGATCATCAAATTGGATTTTACAAACATTCAGCAATATGTCATTAAAACATAAGGACACAGAAAGTGAAAGTAAAAGAAAGGAATTCGAATCAGGGTCCCAGAAGAAAACAGAAAGTACACCCAAAAGAATAAATGAAGACCAATGTGTGTAGGGGTAAGGGTTCCAGTAGGGAATAATGAAGTACCCAGAGACCTGCAAGAGCAGGAAGCTGTCACCTCTGGGTTACTATCTATGGGCCTAAAAGAGCACAGGCAAGGAGCAATTACTGGAAACAGGAAATTGCTTGAAGCTATAGCAGAGCCACTGCTAATTCACAGAACTGCAGGAAGGGACCCAGAAGAATAAATACCCCAACTTCCCTTGTCTCTTTGTTCTGTGCTCCTGCTGTTGGTCCTCATTGGCCAACCCCAAACAGAAGCTAAGGGATGGAGGAGCCAAGATTACACTGTCCACAGCTGTCGACCTCTTGACCAGGAGAAAGGGAAGGAGTAGAGATGGAGCCTGGAGGTGCAAATAGAGAATATTCAGCATACCAGAAGAAAGTTGGTATATATCCATACTAACATAATACAGTATACACTTCAAACCCAAAAACATTGCTAAAGAGGATCACTACTGATATGGTTTGGATTTGTGTCCTCGCCCGATTCTCATGTCGAATAGTAATCCCCAATCTTGGGCGTGGGGCCTGGTGGGTGGTGATTGGATCATGGGGGTGGACTTCCCCCTTGGTGTTGTCATGACAGAGTTCTCACAAGATCTGCTTCTTTAAAAGTGTGTGGCACCTCCCATCTCTCTCTTTCTCCTGCTCCCGCCATGAAAGATGTGCTTGCTTCCCTTCACCTTCTGCCATGACTAAGTTTCCTGAGGCCTCCCCAGAAGCAGAAACCTGTACAGCCCACAGAACTGTGAGCCAATTAAACCTCTTTTCTTTATAATTTTTTTGTTTTATTTTTTAGATAGAGTCTCACTCTGTCACCCAGGCTGGAGTACAATGGCACTATCTCAGCTCACTGCAATCTCCATCTCTCAGGTTCGATTCTCCTGCCTCAGCCTCCCAAGTACCTGGGATTACAGGTGCACACTACCATGCCTGGCTAATTTTTGTATTTTTTGTAGAGACAGGGTTTCACCATGTTGGCCAGGCTGGTCTTGAACTCCTGGCCTCAAGCAATCCTCCCACCTCGGCCTCCCAAAGTATTGGGATTACAGGTGTGAGCCACCACATCCAGCCCTCTTTTCTTTATAAATTACCCAGTCCGAGGTATGTCTTTATAGCAGCATGAAAACACTAATACAACTACCTAATAACAAAAGATTCAACTTATCAAGAAGATAAAACAATTCTATACCTGTATGCTTCTAACAACATACCCTCATAACACAAAACATTGCCTGAAAAACATGAAAAATTGACAAACCTATCAGTAGAATAAAAAAAGAAAACACTCCTAAGTAATTTATAAATCAAGCTGATCAAAACAAAAAGAAAGAATCATAGAAGATTTGAAGAGAGTAATTAACAAGCGTGATCTCTTGGACATGTAAAGCACATCAAATATGAGGCCGGGCACAGTGGCTCATGCCTATAATCCCAGCACTTTAGAAGGCTGAAGTAGGTGGATCCCTTGAGCCCAGGGGTTCCAGACAAGCCTGGGCAACATAGCAAAACTCTGTACCTACAAAAAATATTTTTTATTATTTATTTTTATTTATTTATTTTTTTATTTATTTGAGATGGAGTTTCACTCTGGTTGCCCAAGCTGGAGTGCAATGGTGCAATCTCGGCTCACTGCAACCACCTCCCAGGTTCAAGTGATTCTCCTGCCTCAGCCAGTCGAGTAGCTGAGATTACAGGTGCCGCCACTGTGCCCAGCTAATTGTTGTATTTTTAGTAGAGACAGGGTTTCATCATGTTGTCCAGCCTGGTCTCAAACTCCTGACCTCAAGTGATCCACCTGCCTCAGCCTCCCAAAGCGGTGGGATTACAGGTATGAGCCACCATACCTGGCCTACAAAAAACATTTTTTAAAAATTAGCCAGGCATGGTGGTGCACACCTGTAGTTCCAGCTACTCCGGAGGCTGAGGTAGGAGGCTCACTTGAGCCCAGGAGGTTGAGGCTGCAGTGAGCTATGATCATGCCACACACTCCAGCCTTGGTGACAGAATGAGACCCTGTCTCAAAAAAAAAAAAAAAAAAAAAAAGGAAGAACATCAAACATGATAAACAGAAAATGAACATTCTTTTCAAGCACACATGGAATATTCATGAAAATTGATCAGAGGCTGGACCACAAAGCTATCCCAATGTCAAAGGATTTGGCGACATACAATCCCCATTTTGTGACCAAGGTATCACGAAGTTACAAATCAATAGGAAGAAAGATAAAATTGAGGTGAAATACACATTTCTAAAATAAAATAAAACTAACCAAGACTAACCCAACAAGAACTAGAAACTCTAGATGTTTCCCTATAAACTTATATTTTAGAAAAGAAACTAAGCAAAACTTTCTGTGAAGAAAAGATCAGGCCCAAAAAAATTTTTTGACAAATTATATTACATTTCAAGAAACAGATCATTTAAATCTTCCACAAACTCTTCCACCAAAAAGAAGAGGGAATTCTTCACAACCCATTTTTGGAGACTGGTATACCATGAGACAGCAACCTGATAAGCACAGTAAAATATAGAAAAACTGTTATCAAAACTGGCCAGAGGTGGTGGTGCATGCCTGTAATCCCAGCACTTTGGGAGACTGAGGCAGAGGGATAGCTTGAGCCTAGGAGTTCAAGACCAGCCTGGGCAACGGTTTTGTAACTACAAAAAATACAAAACTTAGCTGGGCGTGGTAGCACATGCCTGTAGTCTCAGTTACTTGGGAGGCTGAGGTGGGAGGATGACTTGAGCCCCAGAGGTCAAGGCTGCAGTAAGCCCACCACTGCACCCCAGCCTGGGTGACAGAGTGAGACCCTGTCTCAAAAAAAAAAAAAGTTACTAAAAAAGATGCCAAAATTCTACATGAAATATTAATAATTCAAATTCAGCAATGTGAAAGCAAGATACTTTACAATGACCAAATTGGATATATCCCAGGGTGCATAGTTGGTTTAATATTAGAAAAATCAAATAATATAATTTGCCATATTAAAATCTAAAAGAAAAGCTACATGGTTGTCTCATAGATGTATTAAATGTGTACAAAATCAAGCAATAAAATTCAACTTTCATCCACATCTACAGATAAACGACTGAAATTAATGAGTTTGTAATAGTAAATATATAATAGCTAAAGTCAATGTAATACCAAATGTATATGACCTTTATCTTTTCTGGAACAGGTTGGATCATAGACCAACGGAACAGAAGGAAGACTAGAAATAGACCCATGCAAGTCAGTGGAGAAAGGATGGATTATTTTCATAAATGCTGCTGGAAATAAATTTGAACGGAAAAAATGAAACTGGATCACCACGCCATGCACAAAAATTAATTATGGCTCAATTAAAGACTTAAATGATAAATGCAAAGCTATAAAACATACAGAGTACAATGCAGAAAGATCAATATATGCAATATATGACTTTGGAATGGAAAGACTTCTTAAATAAGATGCAAAAACTGTTAATTATGTAGAAAAAAAGTGATAAATTTGACCACATTAAAATTAGGAATTTCTGTGCTTGGGATTTGTTTGTGTTTTCTTTGAATCCCCTGTAGCAGCAAGGACAGTGCCTGCACACACTAGAAATGTCTCTACTACGTTCCAAGGCTGGCTTCTCCAGCATGCCAGATTCCATTTTCTAAGTTTCTCTCTTCAACTCTTATCTTCTTTGGGTTCTCTTTCCAATGGCTTTTTTTCAGCCTTAAGACATTGCCCCTTAATTATAAGACAATCTTCCCTTGACCTTGGGCCCCTAAGTTGCTAATTTTTTTCTCTTGAAAAAGTGGTTTAGGATCACTGTCTCCAAGTTCATTTCTCAACCCCCTGCAGCCTGGTGTGGACAAAAGTTAATAATAAAAGGAATTCCTCTTTACCCAAAACCCAGGTTAATAAAACAAAACAATCATACTCTTATGTATACCATCCTAATTCAATTCCCCTCCTCTCTGCTCTCCTCCCTCCCTCCACTCCCTAATTAGAGTATACCATGCAAAATTTTGTATTATTTATGTCTATGCTTTTCCTCATAACTGTTAACACCTAGGTATTTCTAAGCAATATGTTATTTCATTGTGGTTTTTATATTTACATCTATATATATCACTGTCTTGTTTATCTTTCTAATTTAAAGGGGCTCAATGTTATGTTTTTGAGATTTATCATATCAATGCACATATTATTCATTTTCCTTGCTGTATAGTATTCCATTAAAAATATTAATACAAATTCTAAGGATAGAAAGCTAGGCCCTGTTTACTGGAGAAAAAAGACAAGGTCATCAATGACTAAAGAATAGGAAACAAAGCAATAAAGTCGTAAAAGACAAAGAAAGACTGAGGAACTGTTCAAGATCAAAGGAGAATAAAGAAGAGCAATACAGAAACCAAAGGGTTAAAAATATTTGGCTTTTCAATGGTCAAGAAGTCATCCAGAGATAAAATCAATAAGGAAACATCAAACTTATATTTAATGCCAAATTGACCTAACAAATATATACAGAACTTTCATCTAATAGCAGCAGAATGCACATTCTTCTCAAGTGTACATAGAACATTCTCTAGGCCAGATCATATGCTGGGCCATAAAACAAGCCTGAACAAATTTAAGAGGGCTGAAATCATATCAAGTATCTTTTCCAACTACAATGGTATAGAACTGGAAATCAATAACGGAGGAATTTTGGAAAATTTACATGCACATGGAAATCTTAAAGGGGATATCACCAACAACCCCACAGAAATACAAACTACCATCAGAGAATACTATAAACACCTCTACGCAAATAAACTAGAAAATCTAGAAGAAATGGATAAATTCCTGGACACATACACCCTCCCAAGACTAAACCAGGAAGAAGTTGAATCTCTGAATAGACCAATAACACGCTCTGAAATTGTGGCAATAATCAATAGCTTACCAACCAGAAAAAGTCCAGGACCAGATGGATTCACAGCCGAATTCTACCAGAGATACAAGGAGGAACTGGTACCATTCCTTCTGAAACTATTCCAATCAATAGAAAAAGAGGGAATTCTCCCTAACTCATTTTATGAGGCCAGCATCATCCTGATAGCAAAGCCGGGCAGAGACACAACCAAAAAAGAGAATTTTAGACCAATATCCTTGATGAACATTGATGCAAAAATCCTCAATAAAATACTGGCAAACTGAATCCAGCAGCACATCAAAAAGCTTATCTACCATGATCAAGTGGGCTTCATCCCTGGGATGCAAGGCTGGTTCAACATATGCAAATCAATAAATGTAATCCAGCATATAAACAGAACCAAAGACAAAAACCACATGATTATCTCAATAGATGTAGAAAAGGCCTTTGGCAAAATTCAACAACCCTTCATGCTAAAAACTCTCAATAAATTAGATATTGATGGGATGTATCTCAAAATAGTAACAGCTATGTATGACAAACCCACAGCCAATATCATAATGAATGGGCAGAAACTGGAAGCATTCCCTTTGACAACAGGCACAAGACAGGGATGCCCTCTCTCACCACTCCTATTCAACATAGTGTTGGAAGTTCTGGCCAGGGCAATCAGGCAGGAGAAGGAAATAAAGGGCATTCAATTAGGAAAAGAGGAAGTCAAATTGTCCCTGTTTGCAGATGACATGATTATATCTCTAGAAAACCCCATTGTCTCAGCCCAAAATCTCCTTAAGCTGATAAGCAACTTCAGCAAAGTCTCAGGATACAAAATCAATGTACATACATCACAAGCATTCTTATACACCAACAACAGACAGAGAGCCAAATCATGAGTGAACTCCCATTCACAATTGCTTCAAAGAGAATAAAATACCTAGGAATCCAACTTACAAGGGATGTGAAGGACCTCTTCAAGGAGCACTACAAACCACTGCTCAATGAAATAAAACAGGATACAAACAAATGGAAGAACATTCCATGCTCATGGGTAGGAAAAATCAATATCGTGAAAATGGCCATACTGCCCAAGGTAATTTATAGATTCAATGCCATCCCCATCAAGCTACCAATGACTTTCTTCACAGAATTGGAAAAAACTACTTTAAAGTTCATATGGAACCAAAAAAGAGCCCGCATCGCCAAGTCAATCCTAAGCCAAAAGAACAAAGCTGGAGGCATCATGCTACCTGACTTTAAACCATACTACAAGGCTACAGTAACCAAAACAGCCTGGTACTGGTACCAAAACAGAGATATAGACCAATGGAACAGAACAGAGCCCTCAGAAATAATGCTGCATATCTACAACTATCTGATCTTTGACAAACCTGACAAAAACAAGAAATGGGGAAACGATTCCCTATTTAATAAATGGTGCTGGCAAAACTGGCTAGCCATATGTAGAAAGCTCAAACTGGATCCCTTCCTTACACCTTATACAAAAATTAATTCAAGATGGATTAAAGACTTACATGTTACACCTAAAACCATAAAAACCCCAGAAGAAAACCTAGGCAATACCATTCAGGACATAGGCATGGGCAAGGACTTCATGACTAAAACACAAAAAGCAATGGCAACAAAAGCCAAAATTGACAAATGGGATCTCATTAAACTAAAGAGCTTCTGCACAGCAAAAGAAACTACCATCAGAGTGAACAGGCAACCTGAAAAATGGGAGAAAATTTTTGCAATCTACCCATCTGACAAAGGGCTAATATCCAGAATCTACATGAACCCAGACAAATTTACAAGAAAAAAACAACCCCATCAAAAAGTGGGTGAGGGATATGAACAGACACTTCTCAAAAGAAGTCATTTATGCAGCCAAAAAACAATGAAAAAATGCTCATCACTGGCCATCAGGGAAATGCAAATCAAAACCACAATGAGATACCATCTCACACCAGTTAGAATGGTGATCATTAAAAAGTCAGGAAACAACAGGTGCTGGAGAGGATGTGGAGAAATAGGAACACTTTTACACTGTTGGTGGGACTGTAAACTAGTTCAACCATTGTGGAAGTCAGTGTGGCCATTCCTCAGGGATCTAGAACTAGAAATACCATTTGACCCAGCCATCCCATTACTGGGTATATACCCAAAGGATTATAAATCATGCTGCTATAAAGACACATGCACATGTATGTTTATAGCGGCACTATTCACAATAGCAAAGACTTGGAACCAACTCAAATGTCCATCAATGATAGACTGGATTAAGAAAATGTGGCACATATACACCATGGAATACTATGACTATCGCAAGGACAAAAAACCAAACACCGCATGTTCTCACTCATAGGTGGGAACTAAACAATGAGAACACATGGACACAGGAAGGGGAACATCACACACCAGGGACCGTTGTGGGGTGGGGGGAGGGAATAGGGATAGCATTAGGAGATATACCTAATGCTAAATGACGAGTTAATGGGTGCAGCATACCAGCATGGCACATGTACACACATGTAACAAACCTGCATGTCGTGCACATGTACCGTAAAACTTAAAGTATAATAAAATTAAAAAAAAGAAATAGTAAACTACAAGAAAAGCAAATAAATGATGATCATGAAATTTAAAAAAAAGAAAAAACAGATGAGATATTATATACAAAAAAACATTAAAGACAGCATTAAAAAACTATTCGAACTAATAAATTCAGCAAAGTTGGAGTATACAGAATCAACATACAAAAAAAAGTAGCTTTATACACTATATACACTAACAACAAGATATCTAAGAAAAAAAAAGAAACAATTCCATTTATAATAGTTACCAAAAAAGATAAATACAGTTGATCCTTGAACAAAACAGGTTTGAACTGTCCAAGTCCACTTATATGTAGATTTTCTTCTGCCTCTGCCACCTCTGAGACAGCAAGTCTAACCTCTCCTCCTCATCATCCTCCTCCTCAGCCTACTCAACATGAAGATGACAAGGATGAAGACCTTTGATGCTCTACTTCCATTTAATGAATAGTAAACATATGTTCTCTTTCCTATGATTTTCTTAACATTTTGTTTTCTCTAGCCTACTTTATTGTAAGAATACAGTAAATAACACATTTAGCATACTGAATATATGCTGTTTATGTTATCAGTAAGGCTTCTGGTCAACAGTAGGCTATTAATAGTTAAGTATTGGGGGATTCAAATATTATACAGGGGTTTTAAACTGTACTGGGGGTCAGCACCCCAACCCCCCATGTTGTTCAAGAGTCAACTGTACTTAAGAATAAATTTAACCAAGGAGTTGAAAGACCTATACACTGAAAGCTATAAAATATTTATGAAATAAATTGAAAAAGACACAAGTAAATAGAAAGATGTCCCATGTTAACTATGTTACCCCATGGAAAGAAAAGAAGAAAGCTATCTCATGCTAATAGATTGGAAGAATTAATATTATTAAAATGTCCATACTACTCAATGTGATCTTCAAACTAATGCAATCCCTATCAAAATTCCAATGTTTCTCACAGAAATAGGAAAAAAAATCCTAAAAATGTATATGGAACCAAAAAAAGAGCCAGAATAACCAAAGAAATTCTGAGCAAAAAGAACAAAGCCAGAAGCGTCACATTGCTTGGCTTTGAAATATATTACAAAGCTATAGTAATCAAACCAGCATGATGCTGGCATAAAAACAGACATATAGACCAATGGAACAGAATAAAGTGCCCAGAAATAAGGCCATGCCTTTATGATCAAGTGATTTTCAAGAGAGATGCCAAGAACACAGAGTGGAGAAAAGATAGTCTCTTCAAGGAATGGTGCTGGGGAAACTGAATATCCACATGCAGAAGAATAAAGGTAGACTCCTACTTCTCACCACATACAAAATCAGTTCAAAATGGATTAAAGCAGTCATGCTCAGAGGCAGGTGGGAGAAGACTGACCAGGATGAGTCTCACTCCTGGAAGACAAGCCTGTCCTTCCCATGGCTGTCCTATCTCCTCTTACCTAGACACCTGCAGACAGATCTTCATCCATAAACACAGCTGCACACCTAAGACTCCTGCACCCAGGCTGACTCCACTTGTCCATAAGGAGTAGTTCACAGACTGTTTTGAACGGTTGATATTAGATAGGATGTTGGAGATTACTATAGAATGAAAGGGATTCATCTGATTTAATTCAGCAAGTATTCATTCTATCCCAAATGTGTACCTAGATTCTGATCCTTACAGAATGTGCTCTCTTTAGAGATACAGCATTTAAACAACAAAACAAAATGCAGGGAAATAGAGTACAAGGATAATCACAACAACATCTGCCATATATGTAGTATTGACTCTGTGCCAGGCACCATATGAGGAACTTGACTGTCATTGACTCTAACTCTTAAAACAAGACTTCAATGTAGGCACCATGATCCCCATGTTGCAAATGAGTAAATCAAGGCTCAGGGAAATTAAGTATTACCTCCTATGATCACACAGCTAGTAAAAGGCAGAACCAGCTTTTGAACCCAAGTTTGTTAATTTCAAAGTCCATATGTGTGCCGCGGTACTTTGGAGCTCAAAGTAAAGCACTAAAAAATATCATTACAGGCTGGAAATGTTTCGAGTGGTAAAGAATGGCTGAGTTCAGTGCTGCCCAGGATTCCTGGAGAAATTTTCAAAGGGCCAAGAGGTACTTTCTCATCTCTGGATGCTGCCTAGTTTGTTAAAAGTTCATTAAACCCAATATTCCTAGTGTAAATGCTACTGGAGAGTCTAGCATAATGAATTCTCAGGCCAAAATTAAGATACTGGGTCCAAACCAGTCTTGCATTAAGGAGCATTAATACTAATGCCTCCACCAATAAAAAGGCTTTGCTCTAAAGACAAAACACTTCGCAAATATTTTCCATCAATCCCCACAGGTATCTTATTCAATCGTAAAAGTGTGCTTCAGACAAGTTTAAAACAACAAAAATCAGCTTCAAAAGTATCAACTGTCTAAACAACACACAGTTTTCAGTTTCTTGATTCATAATACATCATCCAATCTGCAATTTAACTCCTAGAAAATAAAACTCAACAAAACAATTACTATAAAAACAGCATTAAAAATTCTAACCAGACAAAAATGAACATACTCAAGGCTCAGAATGTGTTTTTGCTATCCTTTGACTAACTCCAGTTAAAATCAATTTCCTTTCCTCTCTCTTTTTGCTTTATTAACTAATTATCCTGTCTTCTAAGCTACTGATTTTCTTCTGAGTATAATTCATCAACTTTTTAGAACACCATTTTGGCCTGAAATAACAAGCCAGAAATATAGAACAGTCTGTGGCAGCTTAATTCATATGGATAAAATAGTGCAATAACAAAACATAGGCCAGTGGTTTCTTTTCAGAAGCACAGTACCCGGGACACAACAGGCACCAGTGAATAACGGTAAGATTAACTGGGAAAGCTATTACTATCGGCAGGTGTTTTACTAATTTGGTTTCTGGCAGAAATGCACTTGAGTCTTGGAACGCGAGGCAGAAAGGAAGATTGGGAGTTGTTTTTTATGCTGGAATTGAGAAACGAAGAAGAGACATGACCCAACTACGCTGCTCCTGGAAGCAGAAGCCCACAGGAAGACCATACCAAGAGCAGATCACCCAAAAATGTTGGGAAAATAGGAAAAGGGGAGCCTTTTCCCCATATTCTGATATTTTAGTAGATTCTTGCTTTGACTACAGTGGTGAACCTAAAGCACTTAGGTTTTGACACGATTCAAGAATGGTAACGGCACAGTACCTGGCCATGGTAAGCAAGTAGGAACCGAAGGAACCTCAGGGAGAAAGCCTTGCATCTCTCAGGCTCTCAGCAGGAAACTGACAGCACCTCAGGTGGAGAGACTGAGGAGGGCTTAATAAAGGCACTGTTTATAAAGACTCAGGTGGGTTTAATGGAAACCAAGAAAATTTACATAGCCTGGATCAGCTGGGGTCATTTACTCTTAGCACCCATAAACAGACAAGGGAAGAGAGTAGTTATAAGACTCCAGAGAAGGGTGGGAAACACCTGTTGACTGCACTCCCTGTGACCCTGCAAATCCCACTGATGCTTCCCATTGGCTGCAAAGGCCTTAGAGGTCAGCCTACAAGGCACAGCTGGGAGGAGAAGAATGGAGCAATGCTCTAGAAAGGCAGAGTCTAGCGGTGAATGCTTTTCACAGAAATTGGAGGAAAGGTACTCAAAGCCATTTAATTTGTAAAATAAGTTTTACCTCATGTTAAAAAGTGAATCAACAGGAGACACCAGTTACCTCCATTTTCCGGGTAATGAAACTGAGTCTCAGAGAGGATAAATCACTTAGTAAAGATTAATAAAAGATAAAAATAAATTAACAAAAATGAGATTCAAACTCCAGTCTGCCTGACAACAGAGTCCACACTTTTAGCCACTCTGCCACACTGCCTCTAACAGTTATACTTTAAAAGTCGATTTCTCCAACTGTAACAGGACTTGGATACAACCCATTCGCATCTCACTGCTCAAAATATTGTTTTCTAAAACTATGACATATGGACATTTTCATGTAAAACCCTCTATGAGAGAATTATAAACCCTTATATGAGGACAAGCAGTACGGAAAGTGGTTTATGTTTGGAAATAGTCAACCCAAAATAAGAAATAAACTAACGTTTGAAAGGGTAGAGTTGCTTGTCTCAGTCTGGGCAAAGCTTCAGTTTCCAGAAATCTATGAAGATTAAAATGAGGCCTCAGAAGAAGCCAACACTGCTGATTGTGTGAAAGCTTAGAAAGCAAGGCTGATTAGGCAAAATTCCATTCCACAGACTTTATATTCAGTCAGCAATGGGCAAAAGGGAGGGTTCCTTTCTTTCCTTAGCAACCTTTTTTGAAAAGGAATGCATTCTGTATCTACTTGACACCAAGGAGAAAGCCTCATCCAGAAAGCATAATTACATTTTTTGTTTCAGCAGATTAACAACAGTTTATTCTGTTCTCAGATTTTTTCCTATTCTCATAATCCAGCAACAACTAATTAATACCTTATTCCTTTTTACACTCATGTTAGGCATCTCTATGCATTTATACATTTCCATATACATACACTTCAAGGTAGATTTGACTCAGTTGAGAGGAGTGTGTTGCATTCTTTGTCAGACTGTGGTGCCTGGCCTGGCAGGCTGCTAAACACCTTTCTTTTTCTTTTCTTTTTTAAAGAGGTGGGAACTTGCTATGTTGCCCAGGCTGTTCTCAAACTTTTGGGCTCAAGCAATCCTCCTGCCTCAGCCTCCCAGGGTGCTGAGATTACAGACATGAGCCACCATGCCCGTCCACTAAACACCTTTCTATTCTAATACCTCTTAAGATTCTGCAGTAAGTAGAATCCTAGGTATTAGAATAGAAAGCTGAATCAAATGTGAAAGATGGAATAATCTCTTCTCTACCATCTTGGTGTAGACAGATGAGAAGCAAAGTGCAGGTAATTTTTAAACATTGTATAAATTAAATATGCACATTTTTATGTCTTTCATACCTCAACAGTGGTTTTTAAAAGGAAGAAAAAGGAAAAATGTGAAACCTGAAAACCAAAGTTACTTGTTTGCATAAATTAAACTTCAAAGTTTCCTTCTCAAAAAAAAATTATTTGCAGCATCTAAGAAATTCTGTGGCATCATAGAACAGGTCTTCAAAGCCTGTAGAAACAGCCCAGGTTCTAGTCCAGGCCTTTCCAGTTAGTCCTAGCTGTGCACCATAAGCAAATGTCATCTCTCTGGAGCCTCAGTTTATCCAACTATAAAATGGGATCAGTGTCCAGCTCACAGGGTGATTGTGAGAGTCACATGAGGATGGGTTTACTGTTTACTGCAGTACTATTTACAATAGCAAAGACTTGGAACCAACCCAAATGCCCATCAATGATAGACTGGATAAAGAAAATGTAGCACATATATACCATGGAATACTATGCAGCCATAAAAAAGAATGAGTTCATGTCCTTTGCAGGGACATGGATGAAGCTGGAAACCATCATCCTCGGCAAACTAACACAGGAACAGAAAACCAAACACCGCATGTTCTCACTCATAAGTGGGAGTTGAACAATGAGAACATATGGACACAGGAAGGGGAACATCATACACTGGGGCCTGTCGGGAGTTGGGGGGCCAGGAAAGGGATAGCATTAGGAGAAATACCTAATGTAGATGACGGGTTGATGGGTGTAGCAAACCACCTGGCACATCTATACCTATGTAACAAACTTGCACGCTCTGCACATGTGTCCCAGAACTTAAAGTATAATAATAAAAAATAAATAAATAAAAAACATGATTAGCACCACAACAGTGATATTCTATGGGTACCTAACCAAGGTTGGAGAGGGTTTCCTCAGAGTGAGCGCTATCTACATTGACTCCTAAAAGACAAATACGCTTTTCCAAGCACAGAGTCGGGGAGAATGTACTAGAGACAGAGAAGAGCTCATGTGAAAGTCTGGAAGAGAAAGTGGTGCTTTTTTCCAAGAATTGCAGGCTATTTCTACAACAAGTATTTACCAGTACCTACAATGTGCTAGGCACATTATGGTTCTAGGTGTTGGAGGTACAGCAGAGAACAAAACACCACAAAAATCCTGCCCCTCACAACGCTTATTACGCCAATGGAAGGTAGGAGGCAAGGCAAGGTACAGAGAGAGACAAGGCTGCAGAGAAAAGGGGGGCAGATAAGGGCCTTGAAACCCAGCCAGAAAATTCTGACTTATCCTGAGGGCAGGGGAATATCACTGACGGATTTTTAAGCAGAAGAGAGGGATGAGAGGTTTACTTCATGTCAGCATATTTTCCTTTCTGTTTTTCCATAAAAATCCTCCCCATTCATTTTTCAAGGCAAGCATAATACTCTTGCTGTACCTGACAAAGGTAGCATACAAATGGAAGGTACAGAAGAACCTCAATTATGAATACAGGCACAGGCCAGCACAGCGGCTCATGCCTGTAATCCCAGCACTTTGGGAGACCGAGGCAGGAGGATAGCTTGAGGCCAGGAGTTTGAGACCAACCTGGGCAACATAGCAAGACTCCATCTCAAAAAAATAAAAAATAAAAATAAATAAATAGGCACAAAAATCTTAATAACATTAGAGCAGTCTGTTATACATCTAGAAAAGAATAAAGATAGACTCTTCCACATGTGTAAAAATAGATTTCAGGTGGATAAAAGATTTAAACATAAAACTATAAAAAATACTAGAAGAAAATACAGAAGCCTATTTTATAATCCTGGAGGGAAGAAGTCTTTTTAAACTATGACACAATGTATTTAAAGATTTGACTACAAGTCAAAGCATTAAGCATCTAAAAGGCAAAAGTTACCATAAACAAAATTTGAGATCACCAAGTAGGAAAATATATACAACATATGTGACAGCAAAGGGGACCTACATTTAAAGCTCTTACAAATCAACATGAAAAAGATTAACATCAACATTTCAATAAAATAAAAGGAAAGGATATCAACAAACATTTCTTAGTAAAAGACATACAAATAGATGTTATTAAACATATAAAAAATGTTTCACCTTTAACAATGGAACATAAGATTGAATTGCCTTTTTTAGTAATCATCAACAGGCTCGTATCACACTCTTTAAAGCTTGTAATAAACCAAATGCTCAAGATTTTTTTTATGAATTGCTACCAAACTGGGTTTTCTCCATTTTATGCTGGTATAATTGTTCTTTTAAAGCTAAATTCCAGGGCTTACATTTATTTCTATTGCATTCAAATTTCACAATGATCTTAATAGGTCTGAATTCTGGGCTGAAATGAACAATTATTTCCTACCTGTCATGCCAGCTTTCAGTTCCAGGTTATATTTTTATTCCAAGTCATTTTTCCTAAAGGTGAGCATCTCAGGAAAAAAGACAGAAAGCAAATGCAATCAGAACAAAGGAGGAAGACCCAACAATTTATGCATGGGAAAGGGGCTTCTGTAAAGATGGGAGTGGCCCCAGGAGATGTCAAAGCTTAGAGGTGGCAAAAAACAATGAGCAGAGCGAAATGGGGTAGGGCTGAAGCAATGGATGGCATATCTGTGAGGATAGCAGGTAAGGGAAAACAGGTGGTTCACCCCACACCACCTGAGCCAAACAGAGGGATGCAGAGGGGTGGATGCTTGGGTGAAATGGACCACATAGTACCTGAGGCAGCTGGGGAGACTCAGAGGTAGCATGAGACCTCACCATCAGATAACTGGGTGGTACTAGCGTCCCATGCATCACATCTTACCTCTTCCCATTAGATACATCATGACATAAACAAATGCAGCATTCACACATGGGCTAATAGGAAATTTCAAATATCCAGAGCAGTACTGAAGCAATCACATTCCAATATTTGCAGAAATCTAACATCAGGAAACAAAAATACTAAACTCAACAAACAGAACAAACACCCAAGGAAACAAAGTTAATGGAACAAACACAAAGAAACATTAAAAGAAGCATTGAGAAAAGGACCAGGCTGGGTACGGTGGCTCATGCCTGTAATCCCAGCACTTGGGAGGCAGAGGCGGGTGGATCACGAGGTCAAGAGTTCAAGACCAGCCTCGCCAAGATGGTGAAACCCCATCGCTACTAAAAATACAAAAATTAGCCAGGCGTGGTGTTGGGCACCCGTAATCCCAGCTACTCGGGAGGCTGAGGCAGAGAATTGTTTGAATGCAGGAGGCGGAGGTTGCAGTGAGCCAAGATCGCACCTCTGCACCCCAGCCTGGGCAACAGTACAAGACTCTGTCTCAAAAACAAATAAAAAAGAAAGAAAGAAATAGAAAAGAACCAGCCAGACACGGTGCCTCACACCTGTAATCCCAGCATTTTGGGAAGCTGAGGTGGGAGGATCACTTGAGCTCAAGAGTTCGAGACAAGCCTGAGCCATATAGTGAGATTCCAACTCAACAGAACATCAAAAAATTAGCCAGGTGTGGTGGTGTACGCCGGTAGTCCCAACTACTTGGGAGCCTGAGGTGTGAGGATTGCTTGAGCCTGGGAGGTCAAGGCTGCAGTGAGCCATGAACGCACTACTGCACTCCAGCCTGGGCAACAGAGTGAGACCCAGTCTCAAAAAAAAAAAAGGAAAAAGAAAAAGAAAAGAATAGAAAAATACCAATTAGAGACCTTGGAGGGAGAATGAAAATAAAATAAATAGCACAACGGATACAGCTGGGGAGCAATTAATAAGCAAAGAAATTCTTTCCCAAGAAATTCTTTCAGAATGCAGTGCAAAAGAGCAAAGGAATTAAAAACACAAAAGAAAAGTCACAGTATCATTTCTGCCACATTCTATTGGCAAGAAATGAGTGACAGGCCTAGTCCAGATTCAAAGGGAGGGAACTACACCAGACTGGAAGGTGTAATTCATCAGGACCGCCATGTGACAGACTCCACACACACTCACCATCTGTCCCCTCCCCTCACTGTGTATGTGCCTCTATTACCACCTATCCCGTGGTGTTATGATTTGTTTACTTGGCAGTCTCTCCATTAGACTATGAGTCTCATTAAGGTAAGAACTACCTCACTCATCTTCCAAATTAACAGCAAGTGGCTCAGTGCTTAGCACAAAACAGGTGTTCCCTAAAAGTTTGTGAAATTAAATTACTCCCATTGCAGTCATTCAGAGTACACAGAGTCAGGGTGCTTGGCTCTAAAGATAGTTCTGGAAAATCTGGGCCAAATCTCCTAAAAAATTAAATTAAATAAATTGTTTTTCATGTAAAGGTAACGACCAGGAGAACTGAAGTACCAAGATATTAGCAAAAAATGGGACAAAGAAACCATAATCAATTCAACAAAAGTCTTTTATATGCCTCACTCAGAAATCTATAAAGTAGATAAAACATAATAACATAAATACCATACTCGAACTAAAGATATAAACAGATAATTTTGCAGCCAGTTTGTGTTCAAACATACATGGCACAATTACAGAAACTATGTATCATGCCACAAAGACCTCAAAACTCCAAAAAGAAAAAATCATACAGGTCATAGAGTAGCACAATTTAAAATTCACACAACAACAAAAAATGATATCTCCCACCAAGTATCTATTCACATAAAAATGTGAAAACCCTCTTTTAAACCTAAATAGAATGCTAACCACAAAAGAAATATCAAAGGTAATCAAAAGTCTTCCCCCTGAAATTGCATCAGGTCCATTTGATTTTACATGTGAGTTTTGCCAAGCCTTCAATGTTATACTTCCTATGTTATATAAACAAGTCCAGATCACAGATAAAAGTAAAAAGCTTTTTAATAATATTATGAGGTTAGCATAATACCAATATTAAAACCATTAAAAGAATATACTTTTATGATTGGAGCAATGGCAGCCAATTCAATAAGAAAGAAAAAAGAGAGAAGCTTTATAGGTAATATAGTTGTATAACAAGAAAAAACAAGAAAATCAACTGACAAAAAGTTGCAACGAGGTAACTAAATATAAGATCAATATATATATAAACCTACAGCTCTACCATAAACCAGTAATAACCAACTGGGGAAAAAAATAAGTACCACATTTACAATAACAACAAAAACTATTTAATCATTATAAATCATCAAGAAATACATAAAAATTTAGTGTGCTTACTGCATAAAAGCAGTCCTCAACATATCTCCCTAAATCAATTTACAAATTCAAAGAAATCCCAATTAAAATCCCCAAAGATTTTCATGGAATAGGACAGACTGATTTTAAAATTTATCTGAATATGAAAATGCCCAAGAATAGAACATTTTGCTTTTAGTAATTAAAACAATGTGGCATTAGAGCAGAAATAAATAGATAAATGATACAAAAAGATAAAAATCCTAAACATACTCACATGTGTAATAAGAATTTAGTATATAAACTATCTATTTGAAAGAAAATAATTAGATTTCCTACCATTCACAAAAATAAATTCCAGGTACATTAAACATTGAAAGTTAAAAAAAAAAGTGAAAAATTTAGAGGAAAATCTAGAATACATTTATAAGTCCTAAGTCCTTTTTATTTTCTTTTTTCAGAAGGTGAGTTGTTACACATTCCTTAGCAGATTCCAATTCCATTGCCACCATCTTACTTTAAGTCCCTTTAAAATTAGATTTTTTTTAGATAAATTATAAAATCTGGGCTGGATGTCGTGGCTTGCACCTATAACCCCAGCATTTAGGAGGCTGAGGCAAGAGGATTGCTTGAGCCCCAGGAGTTTGAGACCAGACTAGGCAACATAACAAGACCCTGCCTCTAAAAAAATAATAAAATAAAATCTGGGCAGTAAAATATTAATATATTTGACAACATCAGAATTTAAAATTTCTATACCACAAAAACACCATAATTTAGTTTAAAAGGAGACAGATTACAGAATCTGTTTGTAATGTTTACAACAAAAGATTAAAATCCAGAATATATTAAGTACTTCTACAGATAAATAAAATGAAGCTGGCCGGGCGCGGTGGCTCATGCCTGTAATCCTAGCACTTTGGGAGGCCAAGGCAGGCAGATCATGAGGTCAGGATATCCAGACCAGCCTGGCCAACATGGTGAAACCCCGTCTCTACAAAAAATACAAAAATTAGCTGGGTGTGGTGGCGCATGCCTGTAATCCCAGCTACTAGGAAGGTTGAGGCAGGAGAATCACTTGAACCAGGGAGTTGGAGGTTGTAGTGAGCCAAAATGGCACCATTGCACTCCAGCCTGGTGGCAGAGTGAGACTCCATCCCAAATAAATAAATAAATAAATAAATAAATAAATAAATAAATGAATAGAATGAATCTAACACAAAATGACAAATGAAAAATTCAAAGAAGTAGAAAAACAAATGAACAATAAACATAAGAAAATGCATTCAATGTCACTAGTGGTCACCAAAATGGAAATTAAATAACAATGAGAAACCAGTTGAGGCTCATTTGATTAGCTAAATGTATAAAGTTTTATGATATCAAATGTTGGCAAGGATGGGGAAGAACTCTCATCACTCTAGTGAGATTACAGACTTTTGGGAAGGGCAATTTGCAAAATGTATTGAAATTTGAGATGTGTTTAGCTTTTGATCCAGGATTTCCATTAATTATTCCATTAATTATCTCTACTAGAGAAGCACTGACACATCCACAGAAAGGCAGTGATGGTGGCGTCGGCCCACCTGGAGTGGTCTCTGCGAGAACACCAGCCGCAGCAGGGGAGGCGCGGCCGGGACTGTGCGCTCTGTGGAGCCAGTCGGGGCCAGGATCAGGTGATCCCAGTGGGAGCCCTCTGCCCTACCAAGTTAGCAGGGTGACAGCCCACACTCCCAGACGCAGCTGCAGCTGCCCAACTGTGGCTCTGGACCCAGGCATCCCTGTGCTCTCTGCGGCCAGGAAGCCCCCTGTCCCCACAGGGTCAGAAGTGGCTACTCCCACTCCCTGGCCTCTCCCCACTCCCAGCGCCCACTCCACAGTGGAGCAAAGTTGTGGACATGTCCCCATAGCCGAGCCTGGGTGCTGTCACAACCCAACCGGGTGTGCACGGACTTGGGGCAACGGTGACACACCAGCCCCCCACTGCCTCTGCCCCCTCTGGAAACTGCTTCTGAGGCTGAAACTTTGGGTACTGACAAGTATGGGAGGGAGGCCAGGGGGCTGAGGGCAGCTCGGCCCAGGCCTGCTGGCACCCGTTGATGTGGACAGCCTGGGAGCTGTGGATGGTGTGTTGATGGCAACAGAAGGCAGACAGGTTCTTAGGTGGGAAGGGGTGGGTCCGCAGTGAAAACCCACCTTCAAGCCAGGGAAGGCCTGAAGCTTGGGGGCCAGGCTGCCAGTTACAGGTGAAGTCCACGACCTGGAGTGAGAACTTCCATGATGCCTTTTGGCCAATCAAGTGGTGCTTTTCACGGCCTGGCCCATGGACCAATCACCACACACTTCCTCCATTCTGAACCCATAAAATTCCTGACTCGGCCTGACTAAGACACTCCTTGGGATGACCTGCCTGCAGATAGGAGCTGCCCGCTTCAGGTCTCTTCTCTCTGCTGAGAGCTGTTTGGTCACCCAATAAGCACTTCTCTGCCTTGCTCACCCTCCAGTTGTCTGCATAACCTCATTCTTCCTGGGCACGAAACAAGAACTCAGGACCCGCCAAACAGCAGGAGGGAAAGGGGCTGTAACATGTGCCTGACTGGCAGTCTGAGCTCTCAGTCTGCAGGACTGAAGGGTGGTAACTCTTCCGAGGGCCCAGACCTCGAGATTCCCCAGCGCAGCGCTGTAACACTATAGTCCTCGCTCTCTCTGCTGGCACCAGGCAACCACCCCACGCAATAGGAAGCGGTGGTGAGGCTGGGCCATCCCAGGAGCTGCGAGCCAGAGTGAAGCCGCGGGACTGAAAAGGCTGTAATACAAACAGGCTGCAACATGCCATCCGCCAAACATCCCCACCCAACCCCGCTCACCATGCTGTGGGCAACGAGAAGGAGAGAAGAGCTGCAGCCCTTCTGGGTTCCCAGACCTCCGGGCTCCCGGAGCCAGGACTGTGACATGCTATAACACCCTCTTTGGGGGCTCTGTGATTCCTGGCATCTCTGAGCTTTCAGGCGCCACCATGTTCCCCTTGTCCAGACGCCGGTGCTGGCAGCAAAAGCCGCTTGCGGTACCTCTGGTTCAGCCACAGCATTGCACAGAGCCAGTGCCTGTGCCAGAGCCTGGAGCTGCCTGCCCCACCGCAGCAGCCGGCATGCCTGACTGCGCTCAGTGGCCGGACCCTGCGCTCACTTGCTCACACACCCCACTCTGCTCCACGCCTGGCTCACCCTTGGCAGGCGTGGGATCCAAGCTGGTATCGCCGAGCACAGCCTGCAAGGCCAAGCGAGTGGAACAAGACGAGCAGGCGCGAGCAAAACTCAAGCAGAGGCGCCTCCAGCAAGAGGTTTCTGGCTGGTGAACAACACCCAGAGGATTTTGTGACAGCAGGAGTAAAGGTAAAATAGAGAAAACACTAGAAATTTCCCTATTGCTTCCTGTAATGGAACCAATAGGGGAAATAGTTAAATAAATAAACAAATAAATAAATATACAGTTTGAGTTAAGAGAATAAAGCACTCATCAAAGCACTGTTTGTGATAAAGAAAACACTAGAAATTTCCCTATTGCCTCCTATATTGGAACCAATAGGGGAAATAGTTAAATAAATAATACAAATTTGAGTTAAGAGAATAAAGCAATTTGCAGAACATATATAAAATGTGCTACCATATTTGTAAAAGCAAAACTGAATCTTCCTCTATGTCCATATATTATGAAAATGTATTTTAAAAGATCCTTAAAAGAGACACACTAAACTGGTAACTGTAATGACTCTGGGGAGATGATCAAGAGTAACTTCAGATTTATCTGCTTGAATACATTACAATGAGAACATCGTTTTGCAGTGCTTTTGTAATTTTAAAACAACTTTTTAAGAAAATAAATAAGTAAAAATATTTTAGGAACAAGAGTAGAGCTCTGTAACACACTGCCAGAAACATTCCTATAGATTGGCCCATAAACATTTTTCATATGATGATACCTAGTTTGAACCAGACATGTCAACATCCTCTTATTCCTTATAGTTTACTCAGGAAGATTCTGGAAAACAGAGTCTGTGGGTGAGCACCATTATGCACGAGCTGCTACTCGGAATTTTTCATAAATTATTGACATAACCCTCACAGCAGCTCTAAGAGATGGGTATTATTTTTTATATTTTATAAATAGTAAAATGAAATCCAGAGCCAGGCACTGTGGTGCACACCTGTTGCCCCAGCTACCCAGGAGGCTGAGGCGGGAGGATCACTTGAGGCCAGGAGTTCTCAGTTATAGTACACTATAATGGGCCTGTGAATAGCCACTGCACTTCAGCAAAACTCCATCTCTTTAAAAAAGAAAAAGAAAGAAAAAAGAACATGAAATCCAGAAAGGTGAAGTAACTTGTCTAAAGTGACACTTTTCAAGTGGCCCATTGAAGATTACTCAAATCGAGTCCAAAGCCTATCCCACTTCTATAATAGTGTACTTCCTCCTCCACCCCTGAGAATGAGTACCCTTAGTTAAGTTGCCCCAGCCCAGTGCATTTCATCTGGGTAGACAGATGTCCAGCCACATGGACACAGTGATGTGTATTCCAGATCCCCCTTCAAGAAAGGACTTTTTGCCCAGCTGCTGGAAGTGTCTGCAGCTGTCAGCCCCTGTGGGGATTGCCTTGGCTACAGAAATAGGAAGTTATACAGAAAACTAAGCCTGGACTGTTTTCATGGGGGTTTATCTCCCTGAGAAGCAGAGTCTGGATGGAGTTCAGTGGACAGGAGGTACATTAGAGAGCACCCTTGGAATCCACACCTATGAAAGTGAGAGAGGAAGGGATCAGGCAGAAGGGAATCCAAGCCTTTGATGTAGGTCCAGCAGCCTCAGTTAACCCCATGGTGAGCTCTAGAGCCAAATGGCCCATCTGAATTATGCCAGGTAAAGAGAACACGGCCAGGCCTTTATATCCCTTCCTCCATCCGTAACTGGATGTGGACCACCAGGAAAGGACACAACCTCAATCTGAGACAGTCCATAAAGGAATGACAGCTGAAGGCCGTCTGCCAAAGGCACATCACCAGCACATACTGAAAAGCAAGAGTTTTGACTGAAAATCTACATCAGGGACAGTTAGATCTCAGGCTCATACCGTCCCTGAGCCCTGCAGGGAAAGAATGTTCTAACCTCTGGGAAAGTGTACAAGGGAAGCTCCAGACTCTGGAAATTCAGGTATAGTGAAGAGTCAGGTGTGAGGTCGTGGATTAAAAGCAGTGGATTGAAAGAAAGTCAGCCTCCTGAATGACAAGAATCCCTTCTAACTTCCTTTCCCAGCCAATCTCCCAGAAATCCCACAGCCAAGCCAGAGAACCTCCAAGAGGGATAGAAAGATCCTTGTCAAGAGAAACTGGGCAAGCCCAGAGAAAAGATGGCCAGGTACTAAAATCTTGGAATCTCCCGGCGAAAAAGCCAGCTTCCTACCAGATCATTCTGAAATGGTGGCCACCAATGAGCAAGCCCCACCAACACTCAGAGCTTCCAAGTATTTTCTCAGAGCCTCAGTCTTCACTCTAACAGATCCCTGGCTCAGGATTACCGGACATTTAAAGACAGCCTTAGGCAGGGCATGGTGGCTCACACCTGTAATCCCAGCACTTTGGGAGGCCAAGGGTGGTGGATCACTTGGTGTCAGGAATTCAAGACCAGCCTGACCAATATGGTGAAACCCTGTCTGTACTAAAAATACAAAAATTAGCTGGGCATGGTGTGTGCACACCTGTAGTCCTGAGTAGCTACTCAGGAGGCTGAAGCAGGAGAATCATTTGAGCCCAGGATGCAGGGGTTGCAGTGAGCCGAGATCGCACCACTGCACTCCAGCCTGGGTGACAGAGCCAGACTGACTCAAAAAAAATAAAATAGGCCAGGCACAGTGGTTCATGCCTGTAATCCCATCACTTTGTGAGGCCAAAGCAGGCAGATCACCTGAGGTCAGGAGTTCAAGACCAGCCTGGCCAACATGATGAAACCCCATCTCTACTGATAATACAAAAATTAGCCAGGCATGATGGCGGGTGCCTATAATCCCAGCTACTCAGGACGCTAAGGCAGGAGAATCGCTCAAACCCGGGACACAGAAGTTGCAGTGACCCTAGATAGTGCCATTGCACTCCAGCCTGGATGACAAGGGTGAATCTCAGTGTTGAAAACAATAATAAAATAAAATAATAAAGACAGCCTTGAACATAAAATACAGAGAGCAACTCAAACAAATAGAAAAGAATAGGAAGAAACTGAGCTATGCAGGACATCAAAAAAAGCAACGTATTAAAAAATACGACTTAAAATCATAGACATAGTCCAGGAGTTCGAGACAAGCCTGGCCAACATAGTGAAACCCCATCTCTACTAAAAATACAAAAAATTAGCCGGGTGTGGTGGTGTGTGCCTGTAATCCCAGATACTCAGGAGGCTGAGGCAGGAGAATCACGTGAACCTGGGAGACGGAGGTTGCAGTGAGCTGAGATCGTGGCACTGCATTCCAGCCTGGGCAACAGAACAAGATTCCGTCTCGAAAAAAAAAAAATCATAGACATAGTCACAACAGACACAGTGACATCCATGAATGAAAGGCAGGCTGCCATTTTTTAAAAAACGCAACGAAGAACTAGAAATAGCAAGAGCTCTTGGAAACTAAAACTATGGTAGTCACAGTTAAAAATCACAAGGAAGGTTAGAAAAGGAAATCAAAGAGATTGCCCCAATTATAAATAGAAAGGAAATAAAATGAGTGAAATGGACAGAAAAGAGTAAGAATGAGAGTCTCAATTGACAAGGTTCACTATCCAAATAATTGGAGTTCTAGAAATGAAGACTGAAAAACATTGACAGGAAGAAATAAAAAATAAGAACACTTACAGAACTGGAGCAAGTGAATCTTTGGATAGAAAATGACCATTTAGAACCAAGCACAGTAAATTTCAAAAGACACCCCCACAATCATTGCAGGATTTCAGAAGAGCAGGAATAAATAAAGACATTATAAAAGCTTCAGAGAGAAATGGAAAAAAAATAGCTAAAGCAGGGGAAGACATAGGATTTAAGAAACAGGCGACCCAATAGAGTAGAGCAGAGGGAAAACTTCTAGGATGAAAAGAAGCCGGCCAGGCTCGGTGGCTCATGCCTGTAATCCCAGCACTTTGGGAGGCCAAGGCAGGTGGATCACAAGGTCAGGAGTTCAAGACGAGCCTGGCCACGATGGTGAAACCCCTGTCTCTACCAAAAATACAAAAATTAGCTGGGCTTGGTGGCAGGCGAAGGACAGCAGGCCCAGAGAGTACAGAATCCAGATCTAAGCAGAAAGGTGGAAGACTCCAGGAGGGAAGTCTGGGAAATAGGGGAATGAGACTGGGAAGTAGGGGAGTGAGACTAGTGAGTTCTCTGCTGGAAGGTGTGTGATAAATTAGCAATAGGCACAAGGAAAACTAAGCAATGTTAATGCAATTAACAACTTGGGAAAAAATAATATGAGGCCAGGCACGGTGGCTCACACCTGTAATTCCAGCACTTTGGGAGTCCAAGGCAAGTGGATCACCTGAGGTCAGGAATTCAAGACCAGCCTGGCCAACATGGTGAAACCCCGTCTCTACTGAAAAACACAAAAATTAGCTGGGCACAGTGGTGCGTGGCTGTAACCCCAGCTATTGGGAGGCTGAAGCAGTAGAATCACTTGAACCTGGGAGGCGGAGGTTGCAGTAAGTCAAGATCACACCACTGCACTCCAGCCTGGGTGACAGAGTGAGACTCCATCTAAAAAAAAAAAAAAAAGAAAAGAATTGTAATCCTACTGCAGTACTTGGTTAGTGGTAAGCAATATGCACATGGAAACAATATTTACATAGGCATAAGCACATAAACACTGAATACTACTCTAACCAGAAACACTGACTAGACTGTATCAGGAGACCAAGAAGAGCAAAGCAGCTGAATGACAGGGTGGGGTGGGAGCCCTGTAAAAAAGCTAAATGCTCATCTACTGCAAGTAGAAATCAATAAATCAATTTTTCAAAGTCTAAAATAAACAAATCACGATAGTATTTAGGAATTCCAGACGCAACTGCTACATGGATAGAAAGTGGGTCCCTCCCAGAAACAAGACTAAGGGGTTTGGGTAGGGTGGGAAACTCTATTTTTTTCAATTTTTTGTTTTGTTTTTTGAGACAGGGTCTCCTTCTGTTATCCAGGCTGGAGTGCAGTGGTGTGATCACGGCTCACTGCAACCTGCAATTCCTGGGCTCATGCGATCCTTCTGCCTCATAATCCAGAAATTATGCGATCCTTCTGCCTAAACTCAGCTAATTCCAAGTAGTTGAGATTACAGGCACAACCACCACACCTGGC